>NC_057806.1:52053769-52062463 GCF_018294505.1 Triticum aestivum | reverse complement strand
ATTGTGAGCCGTCTGCGACAGCGGGGTGATAAGACATGCGAGAGGAGGACGAAAGGCCACATACACATATGGTTAATAAAAAAACATTTGCGGTTTAATTACCTACTGTACTCCCGTCCTGGTTTATAAGTAGGATTTAACTAATAAAATACGAATGCATGTCGCCAAAGATTATATAGTTGGATTCATATTTGAACATAGTTTCCAATTATATAATTTTTATAACATGCATTAACATTTTGTTGGTTAAATTTAAGGGCAAATTATGGCACAGAATATAAAGGGGACTATAGACCAAGACGGAGGTAGTATCACATGGCCGCTCTCTGTGCAGCGACGCAACTGTTGGCTGGCTTGTAGGCGACCATTTCCTGTGTGTTCAACGGCTCTATGCATGTGGTTGCTTGCGGTTGAGGCGGCCGCCGCGCGCTCTGCTCGCGTCCCACCGCACGTGCTCTGCTCTCGCGTTGCTCCGGGTGCTCTGCCCTCGTCCCTTCACGCACGCTGCCAGTGTTTGGGGTCGGCACACGATCATGCACGTTCGCGTGCATGTGGTTGTGCCGGGCGCGGCGCGACGATGGAGTTACCCACTGCAAAAACTACCATGCAGACGCGCCAAGAATCCAGGCCGCCCACCCCCCTTTTATTCTTGCGGCCATTTGCCTTCATCTCTCGTGTCACACAACACAATAAGCACACCCACGAGGACATATAAAAAGACGACATCTAGCGGTTCCAATGGCGCTCCCCATGGCTGCAATGGCGCTCCCAGCGGCCGACGATGACAACGGTGGGAAGTTCACCACGCAACACGTCGTGGACACCCATGTGAGGGCGAAGGCTCTCTCGGTGGTGTACATGAACGATCCGGTCTCGGTGGAGAGCTCCATCCAAACTATGGAGCAGTTCCCTGCCGAGGACAAGTACCAAGTGGTTGGCTTCGACCTCGAGTACACCATGCACTACTAGAAATACCACTACTAATGGCGCACCTAATATGGCCATTAATGGCGCATCACTGGTGCGCCATTGATAGCACGCCATTAGTAATTTTTACTAATGGCGCACCACCTGGTGCGCCATTAGTATCTGGTATACTAATGGCGCACCACCTGGTGCGCCATTAGTATATGCGAGGGTGCGCCATTAGTATGCCTCCCAGGGGGCATGTATACCCAGGTGCTTTGGCATACTAATGGCGCACCACCTCTGGATGCGCCATTAGTAACCACATCATACTAATGGCGCACTACCCGGTGATGCACCATTAGTATGCACTGTCATACTAATGGCGCACTGTCATGTGATGCGCCATTAGTATGAATATTAGGTTTTTTTTATTTTTTTATTTTCTGTTTTTTGCACAGGTTACAAAATGTATAATTTGACAAAATATAGACAGCACACATCAACAATAGATTCATCAAATACAATAGAAGATTAGTCTTTGAATACAATTCATCATATTAGTCTCCGAATACAATTCATCATATTAGTCTCCGAATTGAAAAGACCGAACAAAGATAGAACATTATATTACAAGTCTCGAGACCGCGAGTAGCGAGTTTATCTTCGCATTACAAGTCGATATCGATCATCTAAACTACCATCACATAGAAGAGAGCTGCGGTCATCACGATGAGCATCATCACGATGAAACTCGTCTTCATCCGGTTCCTCCAACGCTCCCTCCCCTCTCCCGCTAGATAGCGGGCGTATCTAGATTCGGCCTCGGCCCTAGTGGTGTACCCTTTGTAACTGTTACCGCTGAATCGGTGAACCTGTCTCCGACACTCCTCCCAGTCATCGTAGACTCCGGGAACCTTACCCTTGTACACGACATACGTCGGCATCGCTATGCACTAGCCAAACGAAACGTTAGTACCAATTCACAGACAATACATAAGCAATATATAAGTATGCAACAGAACGATCGGAAGAGAAAAGCAAGACATTAATAGCATCGATTACATCTAAGTTGAACGACTCTCGAAACCAAAGAGACATACTACAAGTTCATTAATGTTTAATTACAACATGAGCCAATCGATGTTTCAGAACTAGACAACTCGACTCAAGGGACCGGAGCGTGGATGAAGCCGCCGTCTATCGTGGGAGTCATGAAAGAACGGGCGTTGTCATCCTGCATTTGTAGCATTGTGTCGATGTCACTGTTGGACGGTTGATTTCTGAGGTAGAACTGCCCCGAGGTACGAAGGACATCTTGATGGATGATTTCCGCAAACTCCGACTGGATGCGAAAGAATTCTTGTCGGAGGTCCGCGTCCTGGATTGCCGACACGCTCGCGGCCCAATCTTGGAGTTTACTCGGTAGCAGAAGTTGATGATGGTCCCGTACGATCGCCCGCATGTGATGGATGGCGTAGTAGGCACCCTTCTGACCGCCAGGCGGCTGCTTGACGCAGCAGAACGTCGTATTGTGGGAGAACACGTGCTTGCCGTACTTACGAATAGGCCTGGTGAAGGTGCCTCCAGATTGGGCGTAGCCGGGGAGAACATCATCAAGAACCTTCTTGACATTTGTGTAGTCTACGTTCGACTGACGGTCCGGGTCGAAATACGTGGCCATGGAATATTTGGGGCTTAGGAGGATGAGCGTGCAACGTGTGTCACTGCAGAAAACATGGAATGTTAAAAGAAAAACGATCGAAAAGTAAGAATTCATATGTTACGGGCCGGTTGAGGGGAGGACTTACTCGGGAAAGTAAGGCACAAGGAAGTTATCCTTATCTTGGTTTGCCAGAATGACGCCTTCGAGGTAAGAACTCGCGACTTGCCGGTCCCCAGCGCTGCCCAAGATCTTGGCACGCATGTAGAAGGGGTCGACTATCACGATGTCCGGGGTCTTGTCGCGAATGATCCGCATCTCCATACTCAGCGAAAATAGCCGAACGAAGGTGTAGTGCAGCGGATGAAGGTTAAACATAGCAAAGATGTCATCAAACCGCAGGACGATCGTACCCCCGATGTCGCCATCCACAAAGCCCTTGCCCTCTGGCACCTTGGCCACGAAAACCGGGTATGCCACATCCTTCTCTCTGAGACGCCGCTTCTCCAAAGAAAGAACACTGTCGTGCAGACTCCGCATAGCACCGGTTGCAGCATTGAGCATATTTGGTGGTAGCATCGCCCTACCCGCCACATGCACCCTCCTCGAGATATCCTTAGGTGAAGGTGGCCCGTCCTGAGCACGGATCGTACTCCGTGCCGGCTGGCTCGCACCCTTCTTAGTCTTTCTTTTGCGTGCCTTCTTCTTCTCCTGTAATGGGACCGAGTTTTGCTCACAGACCGCCTTCTTGAGTGTGTTGGGGCTGATAATATTTCGCACCTCGCCTATCTGAGGCTCGGTGAAGTCGGCAGCTGGAGGCGTCTCCTGAGAGCTGAACGCCAGACGGCGCCTGTTGCAACTTGGCTTCTCCGCGGTACGAGCTAGATCGCACACGTCTTTTGTTGGGTTTGGTTCTTGAGAAGGAGGCCCCATGAAGTCGCCATCGTACCCATGCTCGGCAAAGTACTGATCGGCGTTGCCAAATGTATCATAGTCGTCGTCGTCGTCATTCTGATCCTGTGCCATATGCATGTTTGGATCCAGTGGCATACGGATGTCCGACACCGTTACGGCGGTCTTGCCATGGGGCCGACTTGGCGCCGGCACGACTGGCGGTGTTGTCTTTGGGGTGGTGTCCCCCGCCCCCAAACGAATCTGGCTCTTCGGCCAAAGCAGGGGCCAGCTCAGGCAGGCGCTGAGGGTCATCACGTCATCATCGTCGGCCCCGACGGGTCGATTCGGAGGTAACAAGTCGTCGCAGCCTGGCAGCACCCGAACCAGTTGAACCCTAAACAAGTTGGGTGGCATCTGGGTACCGTGGAACAAGGGGTTGCCCGGTTGAACGATTTTGCCCTTGGCGACATCGACCAACTCGTTGTTCACGAAGTGGAGGAGAGTGCACGGAACGTCGGCGGCGCCCTGCGAAAACATGTAGGGCGTCAGGGATGCCCAGTCAAAGGCAAGGAGATGAAGTCCTCGGCCGAGAGAGGCTTAATTAGTTACCGTGATGATGGCGTCGAGCTCGGCTAATGTAGAGGCACCGCCAACGGCGGGCGTGCAGTTGACGGAGGGGCCGCTTGCTGCAGAGGTGCCGGCCGGCGTACACCCGGGTGCATTAAGCTCCCGTGCCGGCGTCGGAGACACCAATGCCGCCTCCGCCGGAGGCACCAATGGCCCCGCCATCGCATTATGCGAGTTGCTGGCCGTGAAGCTAGGAATCAGGGGCGGCCCCTGTTGGCCGCCCGCAATCCACGCACTCAACCCCGAGATCAAGGTAGGCACAAGGGCGGTGATCGTCGCTCCGAGTCGTTGTTCCACTTGCTCTTGGACAATCTCCGGAATCCGCGCCACCTGTGCCTTGAGTTCTTGAACCTCTCGCGCCTGGCTTTCAGAGCTGGTCTTTTTCTCCTTCCGCACACCAGCGGTATAGTATGACCCCCATTTTGTCGACAAGCCTTTGCCGGCCACACGACCAGCTGACGTCGGCTTACTGAGCTTATCCTTGTTCTTCATTATATTCAACCCCCTATTTAGAGTGGTGTCCCAAGGGTTGCTCTGAGTCGACCCCGCGCTACTGCTTTCAGTCGCCTGCGGAAGGAATGTGAACCATTTAGAAATTCGGCTTCATTAATTAGAATGCAACCATATGGAGCTAATTACGCGGGGGTGTATTCCTTACCAGAACAAGCTCAAGCCGCCTGGTCTTCGGATCCGTGGTAAGCTCCTTTGTTTTCGGGTCCTTCTTGTACCGGGCCCTGACAAAGTTCCCGGTCTGCTTGTCACCGTATTTATCGAAGAGGGGCGGTAGGCCTTGCTCGGCACGGTCTGCCTCCTCCTTGTCCCATATAGGCTCCGCCACTCTGTAACCGCCGGGACCGAGTGTGTGTTCCCCTATGTTCAGCTCCCGCATTTGTTTCCCCCACTCACTTGATTGGGAGCTTGCGGTGCTCGAGCAATTGATCTTGAAGTCGTTGTAGTCATCTTCGGTGATCGAAGGATTTTTCTCCTTGATCTTCTCATAACTCTCACCTTTCTCGATCATTCTCTTCACATTGCTTTTCCAAGTAGACAGGGCCTTGCTCATCTTCGTGAGGGCAGCATTGTTCACTTTATTCCCTTTGAGGCTTGTGTTTTCGAATTCAGCGGGGAACTTGTATCGTTCGTGCAGCTTCGTGAAGAGGAGGTGGCGCAAATTCCCTCGGTCAGGATGCCTCAGGTTCTCGGTGTTGATCGATACGGTGCTCCGGACAATGCACCCGAGCTGAAGCGAGTACCCCTTGACTATTCGTTCGGGCGCCATTGGATTCCCGTTGGAGTCCACTTCAGTAACTTCCTCCTTGAGGGTGCGGAGCACGATCGGGCGCCGGTCCTTCCGTTGCCTCTTCGGCTGGCTGCTATCTGTGCGTGCGCCACCATCATCAGTGGTGGCATCCTCGGCGGCACCATCAGTGGTGGCATCAGTGTGGTCATCCTCCGCGGCACCATCCGTGGTCTCAGGATCGGTGGGGAAGGCGGCGGCCTCATACAAGTGAGGTTGTTCCTCCATCTCCTGGGACAGCTCCCAGAATGCCTTGCCGCCCGAACCCCCGGCCTCATCGTTGTGGGCCATGTTTCTCTCTAAATAGAAACAAAGTTTGGTCAAAAAGTTGGTTATTGTCAAGGAACAAGATCATGGTCTCATCATTTAGGGTTTGTCGACACCGAGGCATCCTAAAATCTAAGCTTTTATCATTGAGGGTTTTTCGACGCCAAGGCACCCTAAAAGCCTAACTTTTCATCATTTCGGTTTTTATCGACACCGAGGCACCCTAAAAGCCATGCATTAGTCACAAGTACGCCGGGGCACTTGATCCTACTTAATTAACTACTAAGATACCCCGGCCTATGCATTAGTCACAAGTACCCCATATGTCCTATTTTTAGCAAAGTCATGCTAAAATTCACGGAAAATTTCAGCATGACCTTTGCTGAAAATAGGACATATGGAGTACCCGAATTTGCCGGAACGGAAGTTAATCGACATTCCGGCAAACTCAAGGGCCTCTCGGGGTACCTGCAAAATCATCACGACACGATGGTCGGAGACAAAACCCAGCAAACTAGCAAAATCATCACAAATTGTTTTCTGTTAAAGATGATCATCATCTTTACAAGTCTTTCTCAATGTGATCACAAGTAATTCAGAGGCATCACAAGTAACTCAGAGCATCACAAGGCATTAGTAGTTCAGTACATGAACAAGTTTGGAATATTCAGAAATCAAGTTGAAATATAAAACCATATAGAGGTAGGTATGCTACAAGTCTACAACATATATACTAATTAATCAACTGCAATCAGGAGACAGTTTCTTCTTCTAAGTCCATCTCATGGTTCGCTGAATTAAGAAAAATACATCAAAATTAGAGACTTTAGGCAAAATACATCAAAATCAGGAGACAGTTTCTTCTTCTAATTATCCAGTTTCTTAAGGCAAATGGATTGCTAGGTCAGTACCTGGACTACTATAGCATAGTCATGCTGAGCAAGAAGGTATTTGTGGAGAAGTTCATATGCCCTCACAAGGAAGCTGCACCACACCTCGCTGAAGACTATGCAACCGCTTGCAAAGGGGAAATGCCGTCTAATTTTGGAATAGCCTCAGAAAATTGGCCTAACTGGATGTTGGCTATCTTTTATAGTGTCTCTGTTACATGCCAGTTTGGTCATTGCTAACTCTTGATGTAACTGATATTTTGATTCCTGAACCCCCGATATGCTGTTGTGGTTAATCCTAAGAGAAGATTTTGAACAATGAGAAGTCCATGGATATGTTGTGTTTCTGACTTCCGTTGAGGATCATGGAAATTGGATATGTGAGTGGTCGGTGGACCAACTTTTCACTAAAAATAACAGAAGAGTCCTCTGTTTTCCACTAAAATTATCAGTGTCATCTGGTTTCAAAATTGGAGGTTAAGATAGCTTGAATTTTTCGCTGGGATTAGACTTACGTTTTATTCAAAAATTCCAGCTAACTCTCTCTCAAACAAAAGAAAAATGACCAATAAAAGCTTGCTGATGGGATGCAAAGACTAAGGTAAAGAATTGTCAACTGTTTAAGTGAGGTAGAAGGTTATGCCTACTGTACTGCCAGCTTAAATATAATGCCTATTTCATCAAAAAGAAAAATGTAATGCCTAAGATCCACTATCCTAAACCATCTTAGAACAATTACTGCTGTCGATATTTTTTAGTTTCAAACTTCAAAATGATAGCTATACTGTTCTGAATTTTTAGGATATCAGCAGTTGTTCAAGAGATTTTTCCAAAAATTCAAGCAATTGTACCAAATTTTGAAAGAGATTTTTCCAATTTATATTTAAATAGAATTGGGGTATATACCTTGGAATCCTCCTAATGGAAACAGCACTAACTGGCGTCTCTATTTCAGCTGTGGCCCCGGGCAAGAATTGTACCAATTGTTTCCCTGTAAATACAAGTAAAGAAGGTTCACTATAAATAACAGTATGTGATGAGCATGTCAAAGGTTGCATAGTGGAGTCCTCTCGATATATACTATTCACAACAATGTGCGTGCTAGAACACCATTACCGCACGGTTCATGGCAAGCTGCTTACGTGAGTCTGAACCCCGTTCCCCTGAATCTGTCGGGATTTGTGGGGTTAATGGAACCAATGTTTGTCATTATAAGTTATGAAAGGCTATTATTGTACCCAACTTGTTTAATGCAGCAATGTGCGATGCTAGAACACCATTATCATCAGTGGTGAGATGTTATTCTCTACCAGTTGGTAGAAGATCGAACTCATAGGCAGAAACGTTGATGACCAAGAGAGCAATAAGACGGAATTGTTTCGATCAAGCGGTGTAAATACTGATCATGCACTCAATCAAACCTACTCAGTTCATCTTAAACTGGGAAATAAAGATAATCTTTTCATGCACCACATTTTACCCAAGGCCTTCAGATAATCAAAACATGAGAACAATGATTGGAGACTCAAGCTAATACTATCACAGTGGCCACCACCACCCTGAATTTTCACAGGAACTCGTGTGTAAATTGCAGCTGGATGATCGTCAGTGGCGAGATATTATTCTCTAATCCTTCTCTCTACCAATTGATAGAACATCTAACTGACAGGCTGAAAAATTAATGACCAAGAGAGCAATAAGAGGGCATTGCTTCGATTAAGCATGTACATATTGATCATGCGCTCACTCTACCAGGCTCATTTAAGTTTTAACTGGTAAAGATATATATCCTGTTCATGCACAACACTTTACCCAAGCCTTGAAGACTGTCACATTGGCCACTACGCCTAATTTTCACTGGAATTCATGTGTGAATTGCAGCTGAATAATCCTAGTTAACTAAGCAGTGATACAAGACATACAATGCCACATTATCTTCTACACTAAAATACATTCTCGAAGGAATCCGCGTGTGAATTGCAGTGAGGAGATGATCGAATCCGTTGGAGAAGAGGAAATGAGATAACATAAACAGTCTGTTGTGGGGCGGCGCGGGTGGGGTTAGGGTTACCTCCTCGTAGAGAGGCAGGGGTCGAGGCGGCGTCGGGGCGGCGGGGCAGCGTCCGGGCGGCGGGGTCGGGGCGGCGTCC
>NC_057806.1:51943136-52052253 GCF_018294505.1 Triticum aestivum | reverse complement strand
AAGACGGTGCGCCGGGTGCGGGGGGTCGGCGGCGGCGGTTGGGTAGGGGAATCGAGGGTGCGGGGGGTCGGCGGCGGCGGCCGGTGGACTGGGGGTGCTCGGCGGCGAGGGGGGCCGGATCTGGCGAGGTGGGATAGCGATCGAGATGAAGGGGGATCGAGATCGAGTGTCCATGAAATTTAAAAATATTCATGATAGTTCAAAAAGTACCCATGAAATACAATCGAGAAATGAAGGCTACGATTTAAATACAATCGATCTTAGCTAGCTATCTGTTCACAATCTTCTTGCCCTTCTTTTTCGCAAATGGAGTTCTTCTGTGGAACGGACGTCCTTTAGGTAGGGTGGTCCTGCTTCTTCTTGTGGTGTATGCTGCTACTTCATCATCGTCGTCATGTTCGATCCTCGGGTCGCCATACTTGTAGAAGTCTTGCTCATTGGCTACTCCATCCATTCCGATGATCTTCCTTTTGCCTCTCCTCACGACAAAACGACTGGGCTTTGGCGGATCGGTAATGAAGAAGCATTGGTCCACTTGGGAAGCCAGTACCCATGGCTCATTTTTCGCGGTGACGTTTGCGCCCGCGGTCTTGGATTTTGCTTCGGGTATAACCATGGTGGTGAAATACTGGTCTTCTTTTATGACGTTCTTGGCCCATCTGACACGGAACATCGGGACCTTCTCTCCAGCGTAGCTCAGCTCCCAGATCTCCTCGATCCTTCCGTAGTATCTGTCCTTGTCGTTACCGGTGTAGGATTCCATCGTTACCCCGGAGTTCTGATAACCATCGCTCTTCATGTCCTTGGCCTCGGTGTAGAATGTGTAGCCGTTGATATCGTACGCCTCATAGGTCATTAGGTTGTGCTCGGCGCCCTGTGACAAGGCGAATATGAGTTGTTCTTCCGCGGAAGAATCCTCATGTAAAGGGTACGACAGAAGCTTATGCTTGAACCAACGCGTGAAACATGAGTTGTGCTCTTTGAGTGTATCTCCATCCGTCATCTGTTGGCCTCGGTCATTGTACGTCTTTTTAATAAAGGTTTTGTGCTCTACCACCCAAGGATCGACCACGTCTATGTGTTGTAGCACGACTAGGTTTGCTCTTTCAAAGTCGGCGAGTCGACCCTCGAAGTCGACATGCATTTCGCGGCGACCCTCACGGTGACCCCATCCAGCGAGCCTGCCGAGGTGCCCGTTGACGGGCAGACCAACGGGGTTCTCGATGCCTAGATAATTCGTGCAGTAGGAGATGCACTCTTCGGTCAGAAAGCCCCTGGCTATGCTTCCTTCTGGACGTGACATGTTGCGAACGTATCCTTTGATGACACCATTCATCCTTTCGAACGGCATTATGCTGTGCAGGAACGTCGGCCCGAGTTGGATGATATCCTCCACTATATGGACCAGCAGATGCACCATAACGTCGAAGAATGCGGGCGGGAAGTACATCTCAAGCTCGCATAGTATCACCACGATCTCTTCCTGTAGCCTTCTGAGTTGCCTCACGCCAATCGACTTCCGAGAGATGACGTCGAAGAAGTTGCATAGGCCAAATAGCGTTTCACGGACGTGCGCGTCCATGATCCCACGGATTGCAACTGGAAGTATCTGCGTCATCAGCACGTGACAGTCGTGAGACTTCATCCCGCTGAACTTCTGCTTCGCTGGGTCTAGGTATCTGCTTATCTTCCCCGCGTAACCGTAAGGAAGTTTTACTCCTAGGAGGCAGGTGAAAAACTGCTCGATCTCCTCCTGACTTAGAGTGAAGCACGTGGGAGGGTAGTCATTTCCGGTCTTCTTGGCCTTTTTGCCTTTGCGACGACTTTCTGTGTCCTGCTTCGCCTCATCATCATCATCATCATCATCATCATCATCATCATCATCATCATCATATATAGCGTGAAGCTCCTGCCTGATGCCCATTGATTTCAAGTCTGCCCTTGCTTTCGGCCCATCTTTGGTCCTCTCTGGCATGTTGAGCAGGGTACCAAGCAGACTCTCGCACACGTTCTTTGTGATATGCATGACATCAAGGCTGTGAGGCACACGGTGGATCTTCCAGTACGGCAAGTCCCAGAAAACAGACCTCGTTTTCCATACCTTCAGCAGCGGCTCTGGCGCCTTTCGCTTCTTTCCCGGCTCTGGCGCCTTTTGCTTCTTTCCCGGCAGTGGGCAGTCTTTCCAATTTTTCAACAGCTTGTCTATTTCCTCGCCGCTCCTCGTACACGGGCGTTTTCGGGGTTCGGTTTCACCATCGAACAGATCCTTGCGTTTCCTCCACGGGTCATCGTCGCGAAGCCACCTTCGATGTCCCATGAACACGGTTTTCGAAGACCCGGGATCTCTATCTATCTGGCGATACGTTGTGTCATCCATGCACCTTACGCATCCAGAAAATCCGTGGACTACCTGCCCCGCGACATATCCGTAACCGAGATAGTCGTGCACCGTCGTGAGCAGTGCGGCTCTCATAGGGAAATATTCTTTCTCTGCAGCGTCCCACGTATTGGCTGGCGTTTTCCACAGCGTGTCAAGCTCCTCTTTCAGCAGCCCCAGATACAGATTGATGTCGTTCCCTGGTTGTTTCGGCCCTTCAATTAGCATACTCATGTGAATGTACTTCCTCTTCATGCACAACCAGGGGGGAAGGTTGTACATCCACACAAACACAGGCCAGGTGCTATGTGTGCTTCTCTGGCTGCCAAACGGATTGACTCCATCGGTGCTCGCGCCCAGCACGATGTTCCTTGGATCGTTCCCAAATTCCGAGTCTTCGAAGTTCAACGCTTGCCACTGGCTCGCATCCTTAGGGTGACTCAGCATCTTGTCTTTTTTATCTATCTCCGGATCATTTGCGTCATCTTCCCGCTTCTTCTCCTCCCTATCCGCGTGCCAACGCACGAGCTTTGCTACCTTAGGGTCCGCGAAATAGCGCTGCAGACGAGGAGTGATCGGAAAGTACCACACCACTTTTCGAGGAGCTTTCTTCCTCTTCTTGTATCGAGTGACGCCGCACACCGGACATATGGTAGACTCCGCGTGCTCGTCCCGATAAATGATGCAATTGTTCATGCACACATGGTATTTCACGTGTGGTAAATCCAGAGGACACACGATTTTCTTCGCCTCCTCCAAACTGGCCGGGCACTTGTTCCCCTTGGGAAGACGTTCGTGCCAGAATGACATGTTCTCGTCGAAGCATGCGTCGATCATTTTGTGTTTTACCTTCATCTCCAGGGCCATGAGCGTTACTTTCAGGCGGGTATCCTCGGGCCTGCATCCTTCATAGAATGGAGTAACCGCGTCTAACTCAAGTTGATCCATCTTGGCTTTCTCTCGGGCGGCAGCTCTTGCGTTATCCGTCTGCTTGAGAAGCAGCTCTTGAATATGAGGGTCCTGCACCCAGCCCATCGATGGTCCAGCGTCGTCTGCTCCGCCGGCATCATCATCTTCATGATCATGCCCGTCGCCTGCTCCGGCATCTTCCTCATCATCATGTCCTGCATCTTCTACATGATGACTGTGTACAGCATCACAGTCGTGATCATCTCCTGGGGATTCTTCGTCTTCTCGCCCGCCCGAGCCGCGGTGGTTGTCTTGCTGCCCTTCCTCATTTCTTGCCCGGCCCGCATGGACGACTTCATAGTCATCTTCATCACCTTGCCACCGATAGCCATCCATGAAACCACGCAACAGCAGGTGGTCCCGCACCTGCCCGGAATCCGGGTCCGCAATAAGGCTCTTCAGCTTGCATCTTCGACACGGACATCTTATCTCCGTCTCGTTCTTTTGAAGCATCTCGGCCTTCGCGGACCTCAAAAACCTATTCACGATGCCTTCGGTCATCGTGCGGACCATGGTCGCCTGCGGGGTAGAGCAAAACGATATTTTAGAACCAAACAAAAATTTGGCATGACTTTCCCTAAAAATAGGACCAAAAAGAATGCTTAATGCCAAAATTCTCGCCGAAACGGAAATGAATCAACATTCCGGCAAAATATTGGCAACTATCGCATATCAAATACCGGTACACCTCCAAACACAAACACATATGCAACACCACAAACATATGCAACACCACGAACATACATAGATCTAGCTAGGCCGTAAAAAGTGCATGTGCACATTGTTGTAAGGAGAACAACCTAAATATAGCTTCCCCCCTTACTTACCTATTAAAACAAGGTAATTTAACCACTTAATTTGAATGAATCTATGGTGGAAATGAGGTGAAAAAGAGGAGGCACCCGAGACAAGGAGGAGGTGGAGAGAATGAAGTGGGGAGAAAATGAGTGTGTGGGTAGGAGAGGCTGTCCCAAATATCTTGTTGCTGCCCACTTACTAATGGCGCACCTCTTGCATGGTGCGCCATTAGTAGTTACAACTACTAATGGCGCACTTAAGCAGGATGCGCCATTAGTATGTTTGGATAGGCGCACTAGTTCAAAAAAAAAATCTATACTAATGGCGCACCCACTGCCTGGTGCGCCATTAGTAGTTACAACTACTAATGGCGCACTTTGCCCGGATGCGCCATTAGTATGTTTGGACAGGCGCACTAGTTAAAAAAAATTGATACTAATGGCGCACCCTTAGCATGGTGCGCCATTAGTAGTTTAAACTCTAATGGCGCATCAGATTGTGGTGCGCCATTAGTATATACTAATGGCGCACCATCTTTCTGGTGCGCCATTAGTGTCAATCCCATCTATAGCCCTTTTCCTAGTAGTGATGGGTCATGTCGGGCACAATCAGAAGGTTGTCATCGCCCAGTTGTGCGTGCGACATGCCGTCCTCATCTACCACTACCACCTGGCAACAAGGCCTTGCGAGCGTTTCTCCAGGTTTATCAATAGCTCGGACTACAGTTTCGCTATGGTGGACACCACCAACGATCTAAAAGCGCTGAAGGTTTCGGGCTTGAAATGCCCGAAACTTGTCAACATCCAGCACCACTACAAGGTCTGGGGGAGCAACAACAACGAACTGAACTCCCTGGTTGACTTCGCCTCGGCCATCATCAACCCCTACTACGCGAAGATGAAGGAAGAGAGCAAGAAGGACAAGAACGCGTGGCACAGTGTTTGGCATGAGATACTGGATGAACAACACGTCAAGTACGCGGCCAAGGACGCGTACACAAGCTACAAGATGTATAGGCGGATCGTTGACATGAGGAACTGTCTTCTTCCTACCCCAGACGAGGGATCGAGCCACATAGCAGTGGCGGGAGCGTCACAAGAAGTAGATGACTAGACAATCGTTTCTCCTACTTTAGAATGCATGCAATTGTTTATTAAGGTGTGTGTGAATGATCTGTATAGTCCCTTATGTAATTGGATGTATACACACACACACACACATAAACACTATTCTGATCACGAGATCAGAATATTATTCTGATCACAACATGAACTTCCTGCGTTACATGCATGAACTTCCCTCTGTAGGAACCCGACCTTCGGGCTATCTTCGCAACCGTGTCTCCCCGCATGAATTATTCGTATTAGTCATGTTCTATATGATGTAAGTGTAATCTAGAAATAGTTTTTAGCAACTAAATGCCTGTTTTAAATAGGAATCTCACTCATTGGCGGATTTTGCTCTCTGGTCGTGATGAAATTGCATTTTTTGCAATTTTACTGCCTGAGTTGTTCGACTTGAACTTCCCCCTGTGCTAGGTTGAACTTCCCCCAACATTGCCCAAATGGGGCTCGCGATATACCGTTGGAAAGCTATGAACACCAGTATCATGGCCCAAGTTTAATTTTTGGCAAAATGTAAGTTGTTTAAGAGCAGTTTTGAAAACTGTTTTTTCTTCATACAAAAAACATGAATCGTATTTTTGATCGCATTTCTAAATGTTTATCAGAATGAGGCAAATAATATCGCATTGGAAAGGTACTGCAAAACCGCTTCTTCCACATGTTGAAAGTTTTCTCTAATTCCCTATGGTTAAAGAGTAATTTGGAAAATCATAACATTTCGCAAACCGAACAGCCGAGTTTGTATTTTCGATGTCATTTCTAAATGGCTAATCCAATTGAGGCAAATGATATGGCATTGGAAAGCTTATGAAAATGCGCTACTTTTTCATATTGAAAGTGTTGTCTAATTTTGAACAGTTTAAGAGTAATTTAGAAAATGGTACAAGTTTCACAAAGTTCGTATTTTCGATCTATTTTTTAAACTGTATGCCCGAATGCAGCAAATGATATGGTGTTGGAAAGCTTGAACAAATGCAAAACTTTTTGGTATACATTGTTTCTCCCAATTCGTTATGGTTTTATGTCAATTTGGAAAATGGCTAAAACATATTTTCGCTGTAATTTTTACAAACTTTATCAGAACAGGGCAAATAATATACCGTTGAAAAGCTACGAAAAACGTGGAACTTTTTCATGTTGAGGGTTTTCTCTGATTCCTTCCCGTTTTCAAGTAATTTTGAAAACAGTGAGATCTTGCATTCTTCCTTTATCACGAAACATATTCTTTGAAAATGCACCGTGTGAAGAAGTTGAACTTCTCGGCGTGAGTACTTGAACTTCACTCTGTTTTTCATGGGTTTTTTTGCTCGCAGCTCTCCATGCACTCACCGGAACACTCACCGGAATTAAGCAAGTGATATACCGATGTAAAGCTGTTGTAAACACGCAACTTCCCCGTGTTGATCATTTTTTATACTCGCAGCGGTTTTAAAAGTTTTTCATCTGAAATTCATTCAGTGTAGTAGTTGAACTTTCTGCTCTCTTCATGTTGAATTTCTGTGACGTATAGTCCAGGACTCCCTCGGTAGCCCCTGAACCTGGCTTCAATGACAAGGTATCCGGCGTGTAGATCTGTCTTCGGCATTGTAAGGCGGGTTCCTCCTTCCGAACTCCAGGATAGTCTTTGGATGAAACAAACGTGTCCGGATCTATGACACACAGCCGTAGAGAGTATAGTATTTCACGTATCCAATCTGCTAACAACTTTAGTAATGTGATGTCACGCTTTCACGGTCATTATTTCGAACCGTTCCCCGTCCCGCCATCCCATGTGTCGGGGCGCGGTTTTTATTGGCACGTCTCATTGAAGCAGAGATCGTGTCCCCTTATTACAGGATTTTCATCAATACGAGCGTGGGTAACCCAACCGTCCTGCAAGAAAGATTCCTTAGGAATAGGAAGGTTCTTAGGCTTAGGAGGAGGCGTTCAATACCCGCTGCCTTTATAAAGGAACCAAGGGTCGTCTCTTTTATGACAAACCTCTCCTCAGCCTTCCCAGCCTTGGGCCCTAGCACCCAAGGTTCGACTTCATTGCTTCAAGCCTCCCCATCATGTCCGGACCCAGTTCTCAAGGCTGATGGGTGGCTTCCTCCATTATAGAGGACATTGCAAAGCTTCGGGCGGCCAGATATCTGACCGCGGAGTTCCATCATAGGCTTCCTGCTCAAGGGCAGGTTATTCCGACCCCCAGATCTGGCAAGATGGTCGTATTCATCTCCCACTTCCTCCGAGGACTAGGGTTCGCTCTTCACCCCTTCGTCCGGGGGCTAATGTTTTATTACGGACTAGATTTTCACGATCTAGCTCTGGACACCTTCCTCCACATCTCGGCGTTTATCATCACATGCGAGGACTTCCTCCGAATCCCCCACACTTCGGCTTATGGCTGAAGACCTTTAGTATGAAGCTAAAGGTAATTGACGGGGAACAGGCAGAGTGTGGTGGTGCTGTAGTGAGCAAACTTACCAACACTCCTTGGCCCAAAGGCTCTTTCACCGAGACCTCCAACCAATGGCAGCGAGAGTGGTTTGATGTCACGAAACCCCGTAGTACCAAGTGGGTAGCTATACCTGTGTTCCGTTCCGGCCCTCCGCCACAGCTTGCGTCATGGGTTAACAAGGGGCTGGACTGGGGATCAGTTGACGAAGTGCAGACTCTACAAAGCCGCTACCGAACCCTCCTTGAGAGAGACATTGATCTTGTCAACGTGATTCAAGTGATGCTAGTTCGCCGAATCCTGCCATGCCAGCGCAGGTCTCGCCGTATGTGGGAGTTTAATCTAGAAGGATCACGAACCCTCCAACAGTTCTTCGGCACCACGCACGAAGGTATGTGGAAGTTATTTTTTGGGAAGCGAAAACATTGGCCTGACACTACTGAGGATGCGGGCCTTAGCTGCAACCGTCCGGATACCCCGGTAAGCACTCGTCTCCGGAACACTTTGTAATTACGCATACCGTAACTGTAACACCCCGAGTGTCATGATACACTAAACTTCTGTTAATGGTGCCACGTCATCATAATTAAATTGTGCTAATCTTCACTTTCGATCCAAACTGATCTTAAATTCAAATTTTCAAAAGACAAGTCAAATTATTTTTTCCTCGAACTAGAAAACTAAAATGTTCAAATAGTTCTATAAATGCCCCTAGTTCATTTTCGTGTGGAAACTAACTTCATTTGACTCACAGATAAATTCCTAGGATTTTTATAGGTGTTCCAACATCAAATAAATTGGTCTTTTCAAAATTAAAGAATTAATTATACGCTACAAAATGCCCCTAAATTTTGTGCTTAGATCCCAAAGCATTGCAAGGTGTTTATGTGAAAAGTTTCATGTGCAACAAAATTCTTTTGAATTTAAATAAAATGCGGAACAGTTCCTAATAGTGAAAGCAGAAAGAAAATAGAAAAGATGAGGTGGATCACTGTGCACTTAGGCCCAATGTGCACCACACAGGCCCAACCCATCTCTGCACCTTCTCTTATCTCTGTTCACAGGGGCATGCTGGACGAATAGCACTCGTCCATTGCTCGGATGACCGCGTGCCGAGCATCCGCCGTCTACCCGCGAGGATAAGGATGCCACCCGATTCCCCTCTACCCATGGACGAACCCTAGCTCCTCTTTTTCTCCTCCTCGCCCTCACTGCTCTCTCCCGCACCCACACCCGATGCCACTGTCACCATTAAGTCGTCGTCCGCATGCACCAGAGCCACCCCGAGTCGCGCCAAGGTGTACAGCAGCTTCGCCTAGGTGGTGTCTATCAACTACACCGCTGGCTCAGAGCTGGGAGGCCGCCGCCACGACGCCTGCGTCGATCTTCCCCACCACGGCCACCGGAGCTCCATCGCTCGATCCATCGCCGTTCGACCTTCCCCGACTATGTCGAGTCCTCCCCAAGCTCCGCCGTGAGCCCCCGCATCTTTCCCCTCTCCCCCTTGCTCAATTTGTGGCCTCTAGATAACCCAGATGCCGCTCTTGTACTTGTCATGGTAGCCATGGCCGGAGCTCCGTTTCCGCGCCTCTGGTCGCGCCCGCTCGCCGCCGGCCGCGCTCACCCGTCCCTAGCCGCCACAGCGCGAGCCCCTGCATGCCTCCCAGCTCCATGATAACACATTAGACAAGATGCCATGATGTAGAGGGATAAACTCAAGCAACATGATATAAACCCCATCTTTTTATGTTCGATGGCAACAATACAATATGTGCCTTGCTGCCCCTACTATCACCGACAAAGGACACCGCAAGATTAAACCCAAAGCTAAGCACTTCTCCCATTGCAGGAAAGATCAATCTAGTAGGCCAAACTAAGCCGATAATTCGAAGAGACTTGCAAAGATATCAAATCATGCATATAAGAATTCAGAGAGGAATCAAATATTGTTCATAGATAATCTTGATCATGAACCCATAATTCATCGGATCTTGGCAAACACACCGCAAAAAGTATTACATCGAATAGATCTCCAAGAACATCGAGGAGAACTTTGTATTGAGAACCAAAGAGAGAGAAGAAGCCATCTAGCTAATAACTATGGACCCGAAGGTCTGTGGTAAACTACTCACACATCACCGGAGAGGCTATGGTGTTGATGTAGAAGCCCTCCGAGATCGAATCCCCCTCTGGCAGATCGCCAGAAAAGGCCCCAAGATGGGATCTCACGGGTATAGAAGGTTGTGGCGGTGGAAAAGTGGTTTTGTGGCTCCCCTGGATGTTTTCAGGGTATAAGAGTATATACAGGCAAAAGAAGTAGGTCGGTGGAGCTACGAGGGGCCCACGAGAGTGGGGCGCGCATACCCCCTGGGCGCGCCCTCCTGCATTGTGGCCGCCTCGTTGCGTCTCTGACTTCCACTCCAAGTCTCCTGGATTGCATTTGTTCCAAGAAAGATCCTCACAAAAGTTTTGTTCCGTTTGGATTCCGTTTGATATTCTTTTTTTGCGAAACAGTGAAATAGGCAAAAGAATAGCAATTTGCACTAGGCCTTCGGTTAATAGGTTAGTCCCAACAATAATATAAAAGAGTATATTAAAGCCCATTAAACATCCAAAACAGATAATATAATAGCATGGAACAGTCAAAAATTATAGATACGTTGGAGACATATCAGCATCCCCAAGCTTAATTCCTGCTCGTCCTCGAGTAGGTAAATGATAAAAACAGAATTTTTGTTGTGGAATGCTACCTAACATAATTTTCAATGTAATTCTCTTTATTGTGGCATGAATTTTTAGATCCAAAAGATTCTAGACAAAAGTTTAATATTGAGATAAAAATAATAATACTTCAAGCATGCTAACCAAGCAATTATGTCTTATCAAAATAACATAGCCAAAGAAAGCTTATCCCTACAAAATCATATAGTTTGGCCATGCTTCATTTTCTTCACACAAAATGCTCCCATCATGCACAACCTCGATGACAAGCCAAGCAATTATTTCATACTTAGCCTTTTCAAACTCTTTCAACTTTCATGCAATATATGAGCGCGAGCCATGGAGACAACACTATGGGTGGAAAAGAATATGATGATGGAGGTTGTGTGAGAAGACAAAAAAAGTAAAAAAAAGCCTCACATTGATGCGGCTAATCAACGGGCTATGGAGATGCCCATCAATTGATGTCAATGCAAGGAGTAGGGATTGCCATGCAACGGATGCACGAGAGCCATAAGTATATGAAAGCTCAACAAAAGAAACTAAGTGGGTGTGCATCCAACTTGCTTGCTCACGAAGACCTAGGGCATTTTGAGGAAGCCCATCATTGGAATATACAAGCCAAGTTCTATAATGAAAAATTCCCACTAGTATATGAAAGTGACAAAATAAGAGAATCTCTATCATGAATATCATGGTGCTACTTTGAAGCACAAGTGTGGAAAAATGATAGTAATATTGCCCCTTCTCTCTTTTTCTCTCATTTTTTTATTTGGGCCTTTTTTCTCTTTTTTATGGCCTCTTTTTTTCATCCGGAATCTCATCCCGACTTGTGGGGGGATCATAGTCTCCATCATCCTTTCCTCACATGGGACAATGCTCTAATAATGAAAATCATCACACTTTTACTTACTTACAACTCAAGAATTACAAATCAATACTTAGAACAAAATATGACTCTATGTGAATGCGTCCGGCAGTGTACCGAGATGTGCAATGAATAAAGAGTGACATGTATGAAAGAATTATGAAGGTGGCTTTGCCGAAAATACGATGTCAACTTCATGATCATGCAAAGCAATATGACAATGATGGAGCGTGTCATAATAAACGGAACGATGGAAAGTTGCATGGCAATATATCTCGGAATGGCTATGGAAATGCCATAATAGGTAGGTATGGTGGTTGTTTTGAGGAAGATATAAGGAGGCTTACATATGTGTGATAGAGCGTAGCATATCACGGGGTTTGGATGCACCGGCAAAGTTTGCACCAACTCTCGAGGTGAGAAAGGGCAATGCACGGTACCGAAGCGGCTAGCAATGATGGAAGGGTGAGAGTGCGTATAATCCACAGACTCAACATTAGTCATAAAGAACTCACATACTTATTGCAAAAATCTACAAGTCATCAAAACCAAGCACTACACGTATGCTCCTAGGGGGATAGATTGGTAGGAAAAGACCATCACTCGTCCCCAACCGCCACTAATAAGGAAAGCAATCAAAGAACACCTCATGCTTCTAATTTGTCATGCAACATTTACCATACGTGCATGCTATGGGACTTGCAAACTCCAACACAAGCATTTCTCAATTCCACAATTACTCAACTAGCACAACTCTAATATTATCATCTTTATATCTCAAAACAACTATCAAGTATCAAACTTCTTCTCATAGTATTTAATGCACTCTATATGAAAGTTTTTAATTATACCCGTCCTTGATGCCTATCATATTAAGACTAATTTTATAGCCAAAGCAAATTACCATGCTGTTCTAAAAGACTCTCAAAATAATATAAGTGAAGCATGAGAGATCAATAATTTCTACAAAATAAAACCGCCACCGTGCTCTAAAAAAGTATAAGTGAAGCACTAGAGCAAAATTATCTAGCTCAAAATATATAAGTGAAGTGTTGGGGGTTGGGTGCGACATATTCCAATGGATGGCTTATCATGGTGGGAGCAAGTAGAACGTCGCCGGTGCCTAGAAGCAGGATGAGGCGTAGACACATACGCCGGCGAACTTTACCCAGGTTCGAGGCTCTCCTAGGAGATAGCACCCCTAGTCCTGCTCTGCGGGGTCTCCACGTGATCACTAAGGCACAAGTGAGTACAATGGTGCTCCTTGAGTTGTATGCTAGAGGTGGGAGAAGGCAAGGCTTGCTCTCTCCTCCCCTAGGTATGAATCTAGTCCTAACCGAGTGGGAAGCCTTTGCATGGGTGCCCTCGGGATTTATATAGGCCTACCCCCAGGTGTACAATAGTAATTCGGCTGGGCGTAGGGCCCGACGGTCAGTCTCTCTGGTCGTCGGCCTCCCCGCCGACTGCTAGGGCCCGACGGCTGGTCTGGTACGGAGCCGACAGGCCGCCTCCGCCGCTCGCGGGTCTTGCCGGTTGTGGATTACTTTAGCCATGTTGCTAATGATGCGTGCTCGGTCGGGGAGGCGTGGCTACAGTCCCGCCGCTTGCTGGGAGATCACTATAGCCACTCTGCATCTTATCTGGTTAATGGTGCGTGGGGCCCTGATGAAGGACCGGGCTGGCTACTAGGAGTCGGCCTCCCTCGGGTCTGACTGGTGTGGCTCCCGCTGCCCTCCGGGCTCTCGCTGACCGGTAGGGCCTGCCGTCCTTGGGCCGTACCGATAGGCAGTCGTGGGAGCAGGGCTTGGCCTGTCAGGAGTGACGTCAAGGGCGAAGTGGCAACAGTGCCACGCCGGGCGGAGATCTCCGCGGGTACGAGGCACTGTGGCCACGCCCGCTCCTGGATTCGTGGGGGGGGATGAGCTACACTGTTGCCTCACGCTGTCCTGTCTTCTTTAATGGGGGTGCAGACTTTGATGGCACCGTGGGCCGACTGCTGGGAGACGGCCTCTCTGGAGGCCACCTGCCAGGAGTCTTCTTGTCTTGGAGCCACCTTCTAGCAGTCGGCCGTCCAGCCAGCCGGCCACCAGAAGGCGGCGCTTCATCTCGACGCCTTGAGGGGCGCAGCCGCCCCGATGTCTCGAAAGGTTCTGGGACTCGGGTTAGGCTACCCGTCGCCCATTGCTCCGACAGTAGTCCCCGAAGCTGGTGAGGCGCCGCGGTTGACGCGCCAAGGAGCCTCAACAGTTTCCTCCTCTGGGTGCTCTAAAAGAAACCTCGTCCGACTCCCGGGAAGCCGGTTGGCGGGAGTCGGATACGTCCAGTCGGATCTTCCTAGAATTTTGAATGCATCAGCGGGAACCAGATGGTGTGTTGGCTAAGCTTCTTGATCAGCCGCCTATTGTGGGCACGCCATGTGGTGCCAACTGGCCGGGCCAGCCTGTGAGCCGACGCGCGCGATGGGACGCCTCGGCAGGCCCGACCCACCACTATCGGGCCTTGGCACGCGAGCTGATCCGCTGCGGCCGAGGCGGGCGGTTTCGCTTGCCCGTGGAGTTACTGCGCGCAGTAACTTTGCGCGATAAAGGTGGGGATGTGGCGTTGTGGGCACAGTTGATCCCAAGATCCCACGCCCGCCCCCTCGGCTTCATAGCCCGCAGGCTATAAGTAGGGGAGGAGAGGGAGCGGCAGAGCTCGCACGCCCCTCTACCCCGCCCTGCCTCCTTCTTCTTCCTTTTTCCGCAGCGCCCCCCGAGCTACGCCGGAGTGCTGCTACGGTTCGTCTCCGTCGAGCTTGTTCGCCCGAGCCTCCTTGCTCCGCCCACTCTCAGCTCCCTCGCCGCGCCTTTCTTCGCCAAGCTCTCCATGGCGCGCAAGCGAGGAGGGGACTGGGACGGATCCAACATCAACAAGGATCACATAACCTTCCTCCGTGAGACGCCATGTCTCCCCGGCGCAGATCAGGTGAAGGCGCGCGTGCCGCCGGAGGGAGAGATCTCGCCGGCGCCGGGTGAGAGCGAGCTGGTCGTGTTCTGCTCGCACATCATCCGAGGCTTCGGCCTACCGGCGAGCGAGTTCCTCCGCTCATTCCTCGAGTTCTACCACCTTTAGCCTCATCACATCACGCCCAACACCGTGATGCTCCTCGCTGCCTTCGTCACTATGTGTGAAGGATACCTCAGTGTTCTCCCCACCATCGAGCTGTGGGGAGCCTTCTTCTACACCAAACTAGGCACCTCCGTCCGAGAGGTGGCTGCCCAGTGCGGTGCCTTCATTGCAGTCCGCCGACCGTCGTCGCAAAACGTATTCCTCATCATCAAGCTGCCGCAGTCGGTCAAGATGTGGCAGCAATCCTACTTCTACGTGGAGAATGTAGACCTGGCTGCCGACTTCCTCAACCTACCGGCATATGATGCCGGCTTGCCTGCCGAGCCCCGGCCTAGCTGGGGCTACAAGCCGAAGCCGGTGTCGGCAGATGGCGCCGCCGCCATCCAACGGCTCCGGGAGCTGATCAACACCGAAGGCCTTAGGGCGTCTGACTTGCCGGTCGCCTTCGACAAGCGCCGGGTTCTCCCGCTCCAACACCGGCCGCACCTGATCAGCCGGATGAGCGGGCACCGCGACCCATGCCGGCTGAGCACCAAGGAGATGCTGGCTGCCGAAGTCGCGAACTTGGTGAACGAGATCTCCGGCCTCAGGCTGGAGGGGTCTTGGAGTTTCGGCAAGTGGCCATACTCCCGCGCCGACCCACCGCATGCGGTAAGTTTGCCGATTCTCTCTCTCTGATACTTGCCCTAGTCTTGATTTTGATCTTAATCACCCGGCCTTCCATTTTCTGAAATAGATCTACATGTCGAACACGACGGCCGCCCTCGTAGGGACGGGTGGTGACTACCAGTCGGACCGGGCGGTGAGCGATGTGGACGACCCTGACTTGGGGGCGGCCGCTCTAGAGGACACCGCGACGGGCGGTGTCTACGAAGTAGGCCGCTTTGAAGAAGTCGGCATCGAGTCCTGGCCTGATGATGATGAAGACGAAGAAGAGCCGCGCCCCACGCGAGGCGCTGGCAAGGCGGACGCGGGCCCCTCCGGCGAGCCGACTGCCCGAGGCGGTGCGCGCAAGCGTAAGCAAGGCGCCGCCTTGTTCGGTAGCGTGCCGAAGAAGCCCAAGAATCCGAACGCTGTGACTAAGCGGAAGGAGGCCGCGGCGAAGGCGGCCAAGTACCAGAAGCTCCCCAAGGAGCCCCCTATGGTGTCGGCGTAAGTTTCTTTCCTTTGTGCTTTCCTTCTCATTGACTATTTCTGAACTTCCTTTGCTTTATTTTCTTTATTTTTGGGCTCCTCTCTCTCTTGAGAAGTCGGCCGCCGACTCCATCATGAGGTCGGCGGAGACCTCCATCACCACCCGGCGGATCGATCCGGCCGCCGACCTCCGGGAGGCGATGGAGCAGAACACGCGCGAGGAGCGGGAAGCCGCCCGCCTGAAGAAGGCGGAAGCTGACAAGGCGGAGGCCGTCGCCTTGAAGAAGCTGGCGGAGGCCGAGGCCGCCGACACGGCAAAGAAGCATGCTGAAGAAGTCGCGCATCACCAGTCGGCAGTGTTTGTTGTCCCTCTGAACTCTATGCCGCCACCACCGGAGTTCGTGGCGCAGACTGGGGAAGCCGGCGGTGAGCACCCTACTATGGAACGGGACGGTGGCGACGTTGCCATGCCGGATGTCATCGTGCCCCCGACACCTCCTTCTAAGGAGGCGTGAGACAAGCAGCCGGTCGACCCGCCAGCACCATCAGCCGGGAATGAGATGCTGACGGGCCCGACTCCCGGGGTCCGCACACCCCTACGCCGCCGGCTCGCGAAGGCGGCATTGGTGCCGCGCCCGCTAGAGGCTGGCACCACAAGCTCCTCCATTCCGGACACCGAGGCGACTAGCGTCGCGCCCGCTGGGTGGGTGCGGCGAGGCAGAACGGGCCCTCTGAACCAGGCGATTCTAGACGTTCAAGCAAAACTCCACGCCGAGGCCGATGCTCTCAAGCTTTGGAACAACACTTTCCTGGAGTCGCGAGAGGCCATCCGGGTACACTTCTTGCTTCTTTGCTCTTCATTCTTGTACTTCTTCATGGGGGCGCGCTCGCGCACCCACTAGGTGTAGTCCCCGAGTTTCGGGCCGGCTGCTGAGCAGGAGGCTCGGAACTCTAATTGGCGAACTCCGAGTACTAAATATCTTTGCTGCAGGATTATCATAACCTCCGTGTGGCCGCCTTCAACTCCAAGGTCCTGGAGTCGGATCAACGTGCTGCTGACTTGTTGGAGAGCCAGAGTAAGTCTCCTTCTTTCTCTGCGAGGGCGCGCTAGCGCACCCATGGGCTGTAGTCCCCGAGATTCGGGCCGACTACTGAGCCCGAATCTTCTTTGCTGACTGTTGTTGTCTCTTTCTTTTTCTACTTTTTTGCAGAGGCCAACGCCGCCCTTCAACAGCAACTGAGTGAAGCCAACGCCGCGCTTCGTGCAAAGGAGGTGGATTGTGGCAAGCTGGCTGAAGAGCGCGATCGACTTGTCGCGCAACTCGCGGAACAGAAGGAGCTCCTCAAGAAGGCCCAGGATGAGACAGAGGACAAGGAGACCAGACTCCTTGCTGAGTTTGCGATCGAGCACTCCGCCTAGACCGACAAGGAGGCTATGCTGACCTCTGGCTTTCACACGATCGAGGACATAGTCGATGGTGAGCTTCCCTCTTTTTCCTTCTTTGAACTGCCGGCTTGTTGGTTGAGCCGGCTTCTCGTTTTTAACTTTGGCTTTTTGCTTTCTGTTTTGGCAGACTTCTTCCCTGGCCACTCGGATGCCGCCAACCAAGCCATTGAAGCTGATCGCAAAGGACGGAGGGCGGATGGTGCGCAGATTGCTGCCAACGCCCCCCGGACCCTTAACGAGCAGATCCTGAGCATCGAGGCTCGTCTTCAGCCGGCCCACCGGATGCTACGCCGGCTTCAGCGTGTCGGCGCCCAAGCGATCGCCGCCCTGTGGCCCGACATGCCCGCACCGCGCACTCCCAGTTGGACTGCCGACTGGCTAGAGGTCGTGGCCGGCCGTCTTGAGGCCTGGAAGGGCTCCTCGGCCAGGGCTGGAGTGCGCCGGGCCTTGGAGTTTGTCAAGGCGTGGTATCCTGGGGTGAGCCTAGCCTAGCTAGCCACGTTCCGGCTGGAGGCTCAGGAGGAACTGGTGGTCATGGAAGATGAGCTTGTCAAGCACGCGGCGTCAATCGCCGAGTACACCGACACCAGTATCTTCGTCTCGGAGCGGGTTCAGGATGGCACCGAGGCGCCGCCGGAATGGTTCGGGATGAACCCGGAAGACGGCGAGGACTCGGCGGAGGTGATCGACTCTAATGGCGAGGAAGAGGGCGAGGCAGAGGAAGAAAGCGAAGAGGAGGCGCCGGATGTCGGAGTGGGCGGCCAGCCCCAACTCGACCGTGCCTCAAGCAACAAGCTACGCCCAACCGAGCCGGCTGCCGATAGAGGTGACCAAGCGGGGACTGACCCCTTCTGCTGCTTCCTAGGCCGCTAGTTTATCTTTGCTTTACCTATCTACCAGTCTCGATGAACTTGTTAATTTCGCACAATTCCACCCGCGGGGTGTATCCTAAACTTGTGGTTTGAAGATCGGCCAAGGGCCTTTGTTATGTAAATATTATTCCGAGTTTTATTTTTTCTTGCTTGCTGCTCTTTGGCTTTTCCTTTGCCGCCTTCCCCTGGTTGCCGTCTTGCTAGCCGAACAGCCGCTCTGCGGACTGTGGCTGGGTCAAGTACTTAGCTACTTCTGGGAAGGCAAGTACTTAGCCGTTTTTAGAGCATTCTAGCAAGTTAGGTAGAAGCCGGCAGGCCGGCTATCGGCAACCGGTTGGTGAGGTGAGAAGCCGACTTGGACTATGCACGTGCTTTGTGTCCTTAGCCATTTTTCATGTGGACACCCTTTCTGCCTTGCTCCAGCCCACCAAACAGCCGCTCTGCGAGCTGCGGCTTCTAGTAGGAGACGGCTTAGGTGCCACGCATTACTTGTCCGGCTGCAGGAAGCACTTCATAGTACAAGGCGGCAAGTCCCCGGGCCGACTAGTCGGACCCGGTGCCGGGCGGCAAGAAGAAAATGATGTACTCATAGGCATAGTTCTTATCATATAGATGAAAGAGGGCAGTCCCCGAGCTCTTCTCGGGGGACCCGGAGTCTTTGTACTTTAATACAAAAGGTAGCATGGTACATACTGCATCAACTGTAAAATCTTCAAAGGAGATTTGCATTCCATGGCCGCTACGTCTCCTTGCCGGAGTCGTCCCTCTTGCGTGCTCGAGGATTCTGAGCATCGATCAGGTAGTAGGATTCGTTGCCCAACACTTTGCTGATGATGAACGGGCCTTCCCAAGGCGCTAAGAGCTTGTGTTGGCCAGCTGTTCGCTGGATCAGACGGAGCACAAGGTCTCCTTCTTGGGAAGATCTTGGCTTGACCTTCAGGTTGTAGTACTGGTGCAGGCTCTACTGGTAGATGCTGGAACGGCTGAGTGCCAACAACTGGCCCTCTTCCAGCAGATCGACGCCGTCTTGACGAGCTTCTTCCGCCTCCTCCTCGGTGTACATGGTGACTCGAGGGGAGTCAAATTCTATGTCCGTTGGGATGACGGCTTCGGCACCGTAGACGAGGAAGAAGGGCGTGAAGCCGGTTGACTTGTTCGGAGTTGTGTGCAGACTCCAGAGGACAGCCGGCAGTTCGTCGAGCCAGCAGCCGGCCGACCGTTTCAAAGGCTCGACCAGTCGGGGCTTGATGCCGGACAAAATAAGGCCGTTTGCTCACTCCACCTGGCCGTTTGACTGCGGATGAGCAACGGATGCTAGGTCCAGTCGGATGCCCTGCATCACGCAGAAATGGGCCAAGGCACCTTTGGCGAAGTTCATGCCGTTGTCGGTGATGATGCTGTGCGGTATGCCGTACCGGACGGTGATGTCGGAGATGAAAGTCACGGCAGTCGGACCATTCAACTTTTTGATTGGCTTTGCTTCTATCCACTTGGTGAACTTGTCCACCGCGACAAGCAGATGAGTCAGGCCACCTCTTGCTATCTTGAATGGTCCCACCATATCCAGGCCCCAGACGGCAAAGGGCTAGGCTATGGGAATAGTCTTGAGTGCAAAAGCCGGCTGATGAGGCTTTGTACTAAACTTGTGGCACCCTTTGCATTTCTGGACCAAGCTCTTGGCGTCTCCCAGGGCAGTTGGCCAGAAAAAACAATGGCAGAAAGCCTTGGCGACAAGTGCTCTTGAAGCC
This sequence comes from Triticum aestivum, assembly GCF_018294505.1. NCBI lineage: Eukaryota > Viridiplantae > Streptophyta > Magnoliopsida > Poales > Poaceae > Triticum > Triticum aestivum. Next base: position 52,032,650 of record NC_057806.1, on the reverse strand, counting down.
GCATGGTGGCCGCATTCGCCTTGATGGATGTCTTTGAGGATTGCTTGGCCTTGCTCCGGCTCGACGCAGCCACTACAAAAAAAGACACATCTGTGACATTTTGGGCCGAATGAAATTTTTTTTTGTCATACATATGACACTTCTAAGATGATAATTGTGACAAAACCCGGTATCATCATAGATGTGGTAGGATCCTACTTCTATGACAAAAAATCATGATAGAAAATGGGCTTTTCGTCCTAGGAAGGCCGTAGACGCAGCTGCATGACATTCTTTGGGCCGTCCATGACGGAAAAAATCATGGTAGAAGCGAGGGGGATGAAAATTTTGGGGAGTTCCCAGTTACGGTGGGAGGTCAGGGGCCGAGTGATGCGCGTTTATCTCATACATGTACGCACGTGTGTGCGAGGCGTTGGCTCTAACTGAACCCGAGCGAGGCATTGGGCTCTAACTGAACCCGATGGATTGCACTGCAGGCTACGCGTTACTGAACCCGAGCGATCGATCAATGGCTGTTAACTGAACCCGATCGAGCGATTCCTTCGCTACTGCTGCTAACTGAAGCCGATCGATTGGATGAACAGTGAGCGTTGCGGGGGGGGATGGGGGTTGGATGAACAATGAGCGGTGGTGTTACCTCTCGATGAACAGGACCCCGTGGTGTGGTGGAGAGCTGGATGAACATTAGACGGTGGAGTGGTGCCCGTGGAGGGGTGGTTGAACAAGACCCCGTGGTGTGGAGGGCTAGATGAATAGTAGATGGTGGAGGGGTGGTTGAACAGTAGCCGGTGGAGTAGCGTGTGGTGGAGGGTGGATGAATAGGAGCCCGTGGAGGCAGGAGGAGGTCGACGGTGGAGATGAACAGTATCCTGTGGATTCCCGTTTTGCAGTACGCCACACCCCTCCCAATGAACAGGACCCCCGTTTCGACCGTAAGAGGTCCGTTTCGTATGTTTTGCGGTACGCCACACCCCTCCCGATCAACAGGACCCCCATTTCGACCGTAGGAGGTCTGTTTCCTCCATTTTGCGGTACGTCACACCCCTCCCGATCAACAGGACCCCCGTTTCGACCATAGGAGGTTCGTTTCCTCCGTTTTGCGGTACGCCACACCCCTCCCGATCAACAGGATCCCGTTTCGAACGTGGCCGGTCGAACATAATGCCGTTTCCTCCATTTTGCGGTATACCAGGCCTTGTTTCCATCGCCTGTTCCGTCCAAGCCCTCCCGATGAACACGACCATGCATTCCGTTCCGACCCAGCCGGTTGGTTCCCACGTGTTCCGTTGCCTCCCGATGAACACGACACATTCCGTTGCCTCCCGATGAACACGGCACATTCCGTTGCCTCCCCATGAACACGACGCATTCCGTTGCCTCCCCATGAACACGATGACAGCGCTGTTTCTCCGTTCCTACCCAGCCATGTACACGAGCCCTGGCCGTACGTATGCGCGAGTAGGCGTTCGAGACCCCGCCCATATGTACACATATGTGGCTGTATTTTCTTTCTTGCACCCTGGCCGCTGTACGTACGTGTACATGCTACGTGCGCGCCTCTACTACGACATGTACGCGCCTCTACTACGACACGTGCGTGCCTCTACATCCACCAGTATATATGTACGTACACGTTCACGACCAGAATGACAACACTACATACGCTTCGACCAGGTGGGTCCCGACTATCAGGCACTTCCTTGCATGCGAAGATGTAGCTGGTGGGTCCCAGCTGTCAGGGGGGCGAATCATTTTTTTTTGCCCGGACGCACTTCCTTGCGTGCGAAGATGTAGCTGGTGGGTCCCAGCAGTCAGGGGCAAACGTTTTTTCGCGAAATATAGTGGCCCGTCCGGTGGGTCCTAGCTGTCAGGTGGAGGAATCATTATTTTCCGCGTAATAAGGAGGCACTTCCTTGCTGCGGCCATGGACCCAGCTGTCAGCCTCTCCACGTATAGTCCATGTCCGATGGAAGTCGTTCCTTAACCACATTGACCACGCTGCGCTGAGAGCACCAGCGCGGTGGACGACAGCGACGCCTAGGAAGGGGACGACGGGGAGCCGGGGAAGACGTGATAGTGGAAGCCCGCACGGAGAGGAGTATGAGGGTTCACTGGTTCGGCTGCGGTGTGAGGCTGCCATCGCCGCAAGGCCTGGCCAACAGTGGGAATAGTAGGGGTGGTGAGGCCTCTGCGGCAGCACAGCCGGCCACGGGAGGCAGGAGCATGCGGCACGACCGGCGCTGCTTTGGGCGGCTGGAGCAAGAAGACCAGAGGTTGAAGAACCACTACGGCCGTTGGATGGACATCGTACGGTCACTGGAGCTAGAACCGTGCATATTGATTAAGTTGACAAAGCCCTCCATCCCCGTCAACTTAGTAGGCCCACAAGTCAGCCTGCCACTATACTGGGTCCCAGCTAATAGGGGGAGTATTCATTTTTTGTGCGTAATAATGAGGCACTTCCTTGCGTGCGAAGATATAGCTGGTGGGTCCGAGCTGTCAGCGACGGTAACGTTTTTTTCGCGAAATACAGAGGCCCTTTCGGTGGGTCCCTGATGTCAGGTGGAGGAATCATTATTTTGCGCGTAATAAGGCGGCATTTCCTTGCGTGCGGCCGTCGACCCAGCTATCGGCCTCTCCACGTACAGTCCACTTCAGGTGCATGTCGGTCGTTGACCACATTGACCAGGCCGCACCGAGAGCACCGGGGCGGTGGACGACAACAAGGCCTAGGAAGGGAACGACACGGAGGCAGGAGAGACTCGGCAGTTGTTTCCCACGCGGAGGGGAGTACGACTGTACGAGGGTTTACTGGTTCGTCTGCCGTCGCCAGAGAATAACAGCAGGTGAGGGTGAGTAGAGGGATGGCTAGGCCAGCGATGGGAGTACGGTGGGGCGGTGAGGCCTGCGCGGTAGCAGAGCCGGACGCGGGAATGAGGGAGCAGGCAGTCCCGCCGGCGCTTGTTTGAGCGGTTGGAGCAGGAAGAGCAGAGATTCAAGAAGAACGACGGCCGTTGGATGGCCATCCAACAGTCACTGCTTGTGCGCCAACCTTTTTTTAGGAAAGCCTCAAATCTATGGAAAACAGCATACAGCCCATCTGCCATTATTTCTAATAATTTACAGCCCATTTGCTAATTATTAATATTGTGGCCACGGTTAAAAAATTATATGAAATTTTGCATATTTCGGTGCGGTCCGAACTATTTTTAATCCCAAAATTTTGACTCACATTCAAACTGATTTAAAAAATAAATGTATATCAATATAAAATCGAACAAATTCTCCACGCATAAAAATTAAAATGTAATTTAAAATCTCAAAATTAAGAAAAAAGATATTTGAAACTAATTGCCGGTTTGATGTGTTTTAAAAATGTACTGCCCATTTCACATTACTGATGGGCCATTTTCTTGGCCAGCCGAATGAAAGCTCTCCTCGTCTTGAAAGATTTGCAGCCCAATAGGCCTGACAAAGCGACTTACTTGGCAAATCATAAAAAAATTGGGTTGTGGTCGTGGACCCAGTAGTCAGCCTCTCCATGTACAGTACTCTTCCGATGGAATGTCGTTGACCATGTTGATCACGCCGCGCCGAGAGCACCAAGGCGGTGGACGATGGCGAGGCCTAGGAAGGGGATGACACGGAGCCGGGGAAGACGCGGCAGTGGATGCCCACGCGGAGAGCAGTACGAGGGTTCACTGGTTCGGCTGCGGTGTGAGGCTGCCGTCGCCGCAGGGCCTGGCTAGCGGTGGGAGCAGTAGGGGCAATGAGGCCTCAATGGCAGGACAACCTGCCACTGGAGGCAGGAGCAGGCGGTCTCCCCGGCACTGGTTTGGGCGGCTTGTGCAAGAAGAGCAGCGATTGAAGAAGCAGCAGGACCGTTCGATTCAAATCCAACGGTTACTACTGCTAGAATCGTTTGTTGACTAAGTTGACAAGCCCTACGTACGCGTCAACTTAGTAGGCCCACAGGTCAGCCTCCCAACCGGTGCGCCCCAGATGTTAGTGGGAGGAATTATTTTTTCGCGTAATAAGGAGGCAGTTGATTGCGTGCGGCCAGGCCAGCGGAGGGAGTAGGGTGGGCCGGGGAAGCCTACGCGGCATCACAACGGGCCACAAGAGGAGGGAGCAGGCAGTCCCGCCGGTGCTAGTTTAGGCGGCTGGAGCAGGAAGATCAGAGATTGAAGAAGCACGTCGGCCATTGGATGGACATCCAACAGTCATTGCTGCTAGAATCGTGTGTTCACTGACAAAGCCTTGCGTAAACAAGTTAGCCTCGAAATCTGTGGCGTGTATAGCCCATTTGCTATTATTTTTATAATTTTTACTCATTTTATAATTCATATGGAATTTATTGCAGCCCGTTTTCCATTTTTAGAATTGCTGGCCATTTTCTGGTCAGTACCAGGGTCAAAAAACTAACTAAATATGTGGGAAATTTTGAAAATTCGCAAATTTTTGCTAGGGGACGAAATATTCTTAATCCAAATATTAATAGCCATAATAAAACAAATTTAAAAATAAATTAGTACTATGTCACGTTAAATCCAATGAAATACGTATAAGATATCAGTGAAAAACAAAAACAAAAAAAGAAACTTATATCCCATTTGCTGTATTTTTTTGGAATTTTCAATCCCTTTTGATATTACTTTTAACAGACATTGACCATACTCTTAAGCCAGCCCGGAATGCATCCCATCTCGTCTTGAAAGAATTGCAGCCCCATTAATTCGGAGAAAACAAATAGGCCTAGCTTGGGTATTCTTCAAAAAGAAATACTGGGCTACCTATTTTCCCAAAGAACTGGTGCATGAGCATTTAGCTTTATTTATTTATTTATTTACTTATTTATGTTTAGGTGACCATGAGCATGTACCTTGGCCGGATTCATGTGAGAGCCTCCCTTCCAGTTAATTATGGGCTTCTCTATTGGGCCTTCATCAGTGGGCTGCATGTTATCAACAAGTGGAAAATGTGTTCCGTATGAAAAATAGTATGTGCTACTTACGGTACGGGCCACTAAATGATCGAACCGTGCAACGACTTCCAAAACATTGTGTTTGTCATTCTAACAACATATTTATTCAACCAACAGACGAAATATACTACTGATTGTACATTGAAAACAGCAGCAACGGCAGCAACCAGGGCTGGGGGTGCAACAGAAGCAGTAAGCAGGCCAGAAGAGTGAAGACTCAGATCTCTCTTCCAAACCAAACATCAGCCATCATTACAAAAGGGCTACCAAAAAAGAACAAGTGTATGCATCAAACTAAATAAAGATCCTACTACACCAAGTGTAAGCATCTAACTAACTGGCTTAGTTAGCCGTTACTATTTATTAAGGTATGGAGATTGCCTGACGGGGGAAACTCCAGCTAGCAGGTCGAAGTCTGATACTTGCGACCCTCTCTCCTACTTTGGGCTATAGAGCGTGGCGGCACATATCAGGGTATGGTGCATGCAAAGACGCATGGTACGCTGCGTACACACAGTTTTGCCTGATGAATGAAACCGCACTGCCATTATGATCCTTGCCGTCGGTTATCTCCTGGTTAATCGGATAATTTAGTCCGACAAACAGAGATCGTGTACCAAGGCTACTTACCAGCCTCCAGTCAAAAATTCCCGAAGGCCCATAGAAGCTGGGATCCTGCTCAAAGACCTTGCAGTGATTGTGATTGTATTCCGCGAAACAACACGTCCAGTACGTGCGAACGATCATCAATCTTTCGTCGTCGTCTGATCGAGCCAGGAACCACCTGCAACTGCCATGCCGCTTTTCTTTGAAAGGTTCTGGGATTAGGAAGGGTAGGGACACCAGGCGGCCTACAAGGCTACAACATCATATCAAGTTGGAGTCAAATAAAAAAGGGCTCTTGATTTAGTCAATCTTAAGAACAACATGTTATGAGCATGAATATTTTTCAGCACATGTTGATAGTAATATAAGCAAGCCATCATGATATCATAGGAAAGCAACATACTGCTGTAATAGCCGTTTGTAGCGATGACTGGAGTAGGCCAGCAATACGTCCAGCCATAGAAGGAGTCGACAGCGTAAATGAAGCCCTTGTGTTCAATGGCATCAGAGAACTATGGAGGATGTATGATCCCGCGATGGACGTGCAGATTTATCCACTTATTGCAGTGACATGTCAGATAGGCGAGACCGCGGTTGAAGAATGCAATTAGCCTGAAGTCTTTATAATTCGTAGATCTTGTGGGCACTTGGCAGATTACAACCTTGAGCAAATCAAACTTGGTATCATGTTGGCTACTATAAGATTCTGAGTATTTTGGGCCGCAGTGCCAAAGCAGTGCAATGTTAATCGAAGGAAGGGGGATCAATTGCTGGGTGTAGACCTCCAGGAGCATCCAGCTGCCACGACCATCGACGAGCACCATCCAAGACATGTTCATGCCGACTCAGTACATACCGTTAATGTAGTTGAGGCTGGCGGGGATCGGATCACAGTCAAGGGGGTTGATGCTCGCCACCCTACGATCGTTATGCTGTGTGACACGCCCTTTCTGAAGATCAGGCGGCATCAGCAAGCAAGGAGCTGGCTTAAAAAGCTCCGGCCTGAGGGCTTTGAGTAAATGATACAGCCCCGACGAGCATGCGGCGAGCGGCATGGTACTGAGATTGTCCACAGGTGAAACAATGAGCTTGATTATCTCTGTGGGGAGCGAATTCCAGCCACTCTTTCGGCGGACGTTGCTCGATTCTGCCATTGTTAGTGCTTGGGTTTCGGACGAGGGGGGGAGGCGCCTTAGCGGGGATGGAAGCTTGGATGAGATTATGTGCAGACAAAGATGGAGAAGTGAATATGTGCTGCGGGAAGTGGACATGTGATGATGACTACAGCATGCCGCTTGACTTACGAGACACATACCAGCAACATAGGGTCATGTCGATGCCAGAAAACTTGCTTGAGTGATCACAGTACTAGTACTCTCTAAAGTGCTATGCCCTAACTTGCTTGAGTAGAGTAGTAGAGTAGGACTCTGCTCTACTACTAGCACCGGAGGAGTAGTATATTCTAATCTAAAATAGTTACAAACTTCAATGCCCGAGCGTGGAACGACTACGAACCATGCTCAAAGACCGTGTCTACGTGATGTTTGGACATGGGCGACAACCTCAACGCCAACGGTGCTGCTCCTGTTGCACCGTATGTGTTTCTGTCCTTCCTGTTCGAAATCGTGGTAGAATTCATGATGTATTTTGTGCTTATTCGGATTAAATCTCGTAGTAACTTGCTCATATATTCAACTGGTGCAACGTCCCCTACAGCCACTCCCGTTTCATGGACGGCCTGGTCGATGCCTCCAAGGAGCCCTTCGTCCACTGCTATGAGTGCCCGATGCCGTTTTGTGGCTCGCCGGTGGACATGGTGCATCACCTCACGGATGCGTGCAGCGGTCACTATTGGCCCTTGGCGGAGAACATCAAGTACGAGACATGCTACCCGTTCACCATGTTGGAGTCGCTGGAGGATCGACATGAGAGGGGGGGGGAGGAGATAGCGATGAACGTGAACGTGAGGGGAGGAGATAGCAATGTTCTGGGAGGCGTAGTATTTATAGCGAGCAATGGCACACCTACGTAAGATATGGACTAAGCTGCACTGACTTAACTGCAGGTCCAGTTGCGTCACTGACACGTGGGCTAGACCCCTGTTGGGCCCATATGTCAGTGACCCAATGCACCTGCAGTTAAGTAACAACTACGTGGGCATATTTGTTGGAGTAAATTACGGGGGAGCGAAGGGGTGGAAATATTGTTAGTCACAACGGATTGGACGAGCGTGGGGGAGGAGAGTCATGCATGCAGATTTTTTCACACGGTGTGGAGTGGTGGGACCGTCGGAGGGAGAAGGAGAGTTTTTTTTAACACAAGGAAGGCGCATTCAGGCGCCAAATTTCATTCAACTCATTTGCAAAGTACAGCCTGTATTACAAATCCTTCAACCTGAAAGTCTTGAAGAGGAAGCATAGAAGGACAAGGAGAATGAGCTAAATTTGTACAACTAAAAACATGTTCTATTCTTGAATCGAGAACCTGGTGAGCACAGTTGTGGGCAATGCTATTGATATTCCTGGGAATGTGATAGATAGCATCAAGTTCACTAGAAGAGCCCTGCATGAAACTACGTATTTGAGGTCAACATCTCCAAGCTAGAGAGTTATCCTTAATGTTCCTGGAGAGTTTGGTAGGCATGTTGTTTCCGCACATGGAGAGGAAAAGATTTGGAGACGAATGGGCTTCCTGCAGGTATGGGGAATGGTGCATAATAAGTCATCTTGCATGTCGGGCTAGGTATAGTCTCAAGTCATTAAAAACATACATGCCCCACACATGTTCATATTTCAAGGTGCACTAAATTATTGCATGCGATGATTAAGGCTGGCCATAATGGTGGTATCTTAGCTGGTATCATGCACACGGGAATAGTAAACATGCTGATGTGGCAAAGAATTAAAGAAGAGAGGGGGTTAGAGTAACTAGTGTTCATGCATGCATTGGTAAACACATTTTTTGTGAAGAATGACAGCACTAGTTCAGTACTTTTGCAGACTTCAAAAACTATTCCACCGCCTCTACTATCTTGCTAACAGTAGGTGAAATTTTTGAATCGAGCCCTTTAATCTAGAAGGGAGGTAGTGGTACTCTAATAGCTAACCATGTTGTGATGACAAGATAGGACATGGCACGCACCTGGATGGAGGAACTAGTCTGCATTGTGCATTTAAGTTTTGTCTAAAGTCAATGTACCTCTACTTTCACCAGACTTATAGAAAAATGTGTCGACATTCACAATGTCAAATCAATATTTTTACACTCATTATAAAACGTAGTTCTTATACTCATTATAATCAGTATTGTAGATATTAATATTTTTGGTATAAATTTAGTTGTGGGATTTCATTGATGCCTGTCAAAGCATGGAGGAAGCGGAGCTTAGGGCTTGCATTGCCGGTCTCTACATAGGTATTTCTCTTCATAATCCTGTGATTTTAGAGACTGATTGCACTTTTGTGGTAGCGTCTCTTGCATCGGGGAACTATGACAGGTCTGCTATGCGTGACCTGAAGATGAAAGCGTTGAGCATCTCGAAGTTGATCAACAATCTTCAATTGTCAAAGATTAGCCGTTCGGCCAATAAGGTGGCACACTGAATCGCTAAGTATAGCTTTGACAATAGATTAGATGGTATTCTTGTAAATAACGTACCGCCCTGTGTGGTGAATATTGTATCGAATGAGTGTACTGGTGTGGCTAGTTAATTAATATAAGGTGGTGTTCAAAAAAAGTATAAATTTGGTCAAACACTTTGCAAACGGTTGACGGGATTAAAAAGGACCAGAGGGTTTATCATGCATGCAGAGTAGGCAAAAAATTGCTTGTCTAAAAAAAGGCAAAAAAATTGCTCATTTATAGCCGGTCGAAGTCTCAAAGGGCACGACCGCGCGAGGGAGGCGAAGGTCGTGGGAGGCGCGACGTTTGACGGAATTAAGTGAAGTTACATCCACGCGCCGGCATGGCGTGCGGACAGGCAGAAGCTATACCGTCAGGCCTACAATATGGGTCTAGTAGACATGACATCTAGTGGGTCCCGCATAGTTCTCGAGAACTCTTTGGGGGCTTGCAGCCGTTTATCCACCAGGCAAGCCAGCAACCCCACGCCGTTTGCACGCCCTACTCGTCCCCGTCTTCTACCTTACAACAGTTCGCTCCCAGTCGTCCCATCCTTTCACATTAGTTTGCTCCCAGATTTTTTTTGCGGGGTACAATAGTTCAACTTCTCCTAACCCTCCTCCAAAATCCATGGCCTCCCAAATCTCCATGGTTGCCGCTGAGTACCAGGTTAGAGCCATCACTGGCGATCAGTTCATCGTCATCTACACACGTGGATCTGAGACGGTGAAAGCATGGCTTGCTCGCTTCCTATGCATGTTCAACAGTTCAATGGATGAGTGAGTCACTGAGCTAGATGTTGAGTACACCACAGTCCTGGGACGAGAGAAGGATCTAAGGGACGAAGAGAGGAAGAAGCCCGCCATAATCCAGGTTTGCGTACATAACGTTTGCTTGGTCTACCACATATGCCATGCCGACGTTGAGTGCCAGGATTTTAAGAACTTCCTCAAGGACAAAAGAGTGAAATTCGTTACTGTAGGCTTTAAGAATGGAAGGGATGTCCTGCGTCGGATAGGTCTCGTTGTAGGCCAGCCCTTCGATCTACAGAAGGCAAGCCTGGTGTCCTCCTCTCAACCTTCAATGCTGACCTTGGCAGCAGCCATGATTGATCCTTCGTACGCTAAAATGAAGAAACCTCATCACGAGTTTCATCATGCATGGGAGTCGAAGACATTAGATGAAGATCACATCCTGTACGCAGCAATGGATGCCTACCTTTGTTTAAATATCTACAAGGGTTGGATGAAGAAGCAGAGCCCAGTGTGCAGTTCAAGAAAAGAAGCGTCGGCGAAGAGGAAGAGGAAGAGGGACGAGGACGAAGTCGAGGACATGGACTCAGACTCCGAGTAGGTGGCAGTGCCGTCACTCATGCTGGTTCTACTGCAGTGTCAAGCAGACTAGTTGCTTAGTTTATTTTCAAGAGTGTGTTGTGCTGAGGCCCTAGCAGAACTATGTTTATGTTCTTTCTCGTTATTTGAACTCTTTAGTACATACAGTAGTACTAGTCCTATGTCTTACTACTGTTCTTCTTGCAGTTGGTACTACTGCTCATATCTTCGTGTTCCTACTGTACTTAATACGTTTGTACTAGTATTATAATTTGGGTCAGTCAATTTGTGAAAGAAGTTCGACGGAGCGAAGGAAGAAGACGGTAGAAGAGGTGGAAGAAGCCCTTCTAGCCATCCATGTTGCATCAAACGGCTCACATGAGTCGACTGACCCAAATTGCTCCTTCAGATTGCAGGATCCACGTGGCATTCTAGGTCTCGAAGGTAGATTACCCGTCCGCATCCGGTTTGCGGGCTCAACGTGCGCGCTACCTGCTTCTGCCGTGACAGCCACCATGCGCGCCTCCTCCACACGGCCGGAGACGACAATGACACGGTAGTTCCTCCTCGCCGGCGTGCTGGAGCACGTGCTCGTCCTCCTCTTCATACGCTGCGTGCATAGACACGGCTCCACCAGCTGCTCGCGTGCTTGGCAGTGCGACAGCATCGCGAGGAGGGGCTGCAGACGACGTGAGCGGGCAAGCCTTCAGCTTCATGGCACAGGGATGGCGGCGACCCGGCGGTGATGGGCGAGAAATTGTTGGCCGGAGCAGGCGGGCGCCGGCATGCGCAACGGCGGCGGCGGCATATTGATGAGTGCGCGTGTGGGAGCTTACTTTAGTTATATATATATATATAAGGTTGGTCAAACTTAAAAGAAAACCGTACTAGTACACGTAAACATTAGACTTAGGCAGCGCTTTTATTAGTTAGTACCACAACCACGATACGGAATCCTGTGCAAGCACGTGAACCGCGGCCGCGCGGTCGATCGAATGGTGCGTCACCGTGTCGTGCTCGAAGGACATCCACCGAACCTTTTTGTGTGTGTGTGTGAAAACAATCCTTGAATATTACTCAACTTTTTTTCCTGTGAAAGTTCTTGATGCTGCAATATTTCCATATATTTGAATTTAGCTCCAGTTCGTGTTTATTTGGATTTGGACGTTTTAGGTGTGCCCTAGTTTTTTTAATACTGATTTTGTGTGTGTGACTGAGAGAGAACGTGTGTATGTGTCCATATGTGTGTTGTGGCGGAAGGGCAATGTGGAGACGGTGTGCGTGTGATACAGACATAGAGAGGTGTGACTGTGCAAATGATCATGCATGAGTGAGACATAGACAGATGCCGATACGTTGTGTATACATGAGAGAACAGTCTTCTAGTTTAGGGCCTGTTTGGTTCCAATAAGTCACCTGACTTATAAGTCAGGTGACTTAAAATCAGTGACTTATAAGTCATGCCTGTTTGGTTGTCATCTGACTTATAAGTCACCTGACCACACCTTCCCACCTTGTTTTTTTAATGTAAAGGTGATGGGACCCACATAAAAAGGGGTGACTTATAAGTTTTAAGTTGGGGTGGAGCAACTTATGACTTATAAGTTGGGGTGACTTATAAGTTGGGTCCGTTCGGCAAAATAAGTCACTTTTTGCACTTTCCGACTTATAAGTTGGTGACTTATTTGGAACCAAACAGGGCCTTACTTGTGTGTGTGTATGTGTGTGTGTGTGTGAGAGAGAGAGATAGACAGAGAGAGGAGCATCCGTAACACAACAACCATCTCCCTCAATTCGTCTGTCCCTCGCACGGTCGCATGCAACACATGCATCAACGCGCACATTTTGACACCCTCACCCGGCCCCTGCCCACCTCAAGGCCCGCACAATCTCTTCGTGAATACCCATTTCTCTCCTTAGGTTTGTTTTCTCTCAATATCTGACACACACACACATAGAGAGAGACACACACATCACAACACACACACACACTCCCCCGAGCACACAATTCATCCCCATCCAAGGTTATATGGCGACCACTCTCCCTTGTGCTTCTTTGCACCCCAACATGCACAACACCTCAATCTTCAAAGAGGGCATCAAGAAGATCGAAGATGGCAACCACACCGCACTAGAGAATGCGGGGTCATTTGGAAGCAGGGTGATGTGACGACGGCTGACTGACTCCTCCCCCACCCTCTCTCTCTTGCACAAAATTACCAATCCCTCTCTCCCCCGCACAAAATTGTCAATCCCTCAACCCATGAGATCCTTCCCCTCCCGTCCATGTTTTTCCAGCTCTCTCATCAAACATCTTGTCTCTTCTCCTTCCACGTATACAGAATCCAGATGCACACGCATCTCATGTATATTACATGTATCCATCTTTCTCACAGACCTAACTTCTTCCTCTCTCTTTCTCTCTCTATCTCTCTCTCTATCTCGTTAGGTTTGTCTCCTACTCTCTCGTCCACATACATACAATCTTTCCCGCCCTATCTGCTCCATCTTCAAAATCTCTCTCTGTATGTTTCATTCACACATTGGGATATGTCAAAATGTTGCTTCTATAATGGCTGATGTAGAGTTATGGTTGTTTTTGTTGCATCCTACAAAGTAATAACTATGAAATGCATTTAGATTCTCATTTGACTGGGATTATGTGAGTTTGAGCATGTTGTGAAGTACTATAGACCTTGTATACATCTTGGGATTCGACAATGATTGTAACTATTGAAATCGATAGACCATTACATTCGAAGTCAATAGCATAATATATTTATTTCACAATTTCAACAAATGATTAGTTCACTACAAACTAAGAAAACAAATGTGTACTCCCTCTGTTTTTATTTAAGTCTGCGTATTAGCATTGGTCAAAGTCAAGTTTTGTAAACTCTCAGAAAGCTTGTAACAAAAAATATTAACATATACAATAACAAATAAATACCATTAGATTCATTATTGAATGTACTTTCACATCATACATATTTGTTATGGCAAATGTTTATATTTTTCTATAAACTTGGTCAAACTTTAGGAAGTTTGACTTCGGTCAAACCTAATATGCAGAGTTTACTACTACTACTACTCGCTAGTTGCTTAGCCGAATCACTCAACACGCCACACGGGGAGTCCAGTGTCACAAACTTTTGAGGTCGGCGGGAAAATCTCCCGCAACCCTGATTCGAGCAGTGGGAAGTTACCATCATAGCCTTCGGAACAGGCCTACGAATGACGCATGGTAGGGGGTTGTTTTTGTAACTTCAGGTTCACCCTACCCAGCCAACCCCACCCCGGCACCCAGAGTAGTACACCTGAATACTCCCCATTTTCTATCCCCACCGCAAAATAGACTTCTCCACGGCACCGCAGCCTTCGTGCTCCTCCCCTTTACATCGGCGCACTCGTCCACTGCAGCGCATCTGCCTCATCGACGACCTCGTACGCCGCACTGGAGCTGGTCCACCGTCGTCGTCGTACACGGAGCCTCTTCCCCGGCATCGTCTTCCACGGTCTCGGATCTGCTTCCCGGAAGCCGACGCCAAGCGCAGAAGTACCACCGTCATGGACAATGAACTGACTCCCGTTGCCGACCATGACTCACAGAGGCCGCCGCGACCATCGTTCTCCTCCTCGATTGGTAGTGTGTGTATTGAATCACTTAGCAGTACATGTACAGTTCCAATTTTGTTCATACCTACCCTTCAAATTTCTTAGGTGCTATTGTTCCCGTAAAAGTAATTGGTTATAGCCTCCATTATCCAACAAAATATCAGCTTGTAATTTTGCGTCGCTCCTGTATCGCGCTGTGCTTGGGTAGGTTTTTCATCTGCAACCAGTAGTGTGGAAAATGATGGAAAGGTTTTTAGAACTAGCAAGATGCCCATGCGTTGCACGCATCAAGATGCATTTGTATGAGTACTTTATCTTGTGGGAGAAAAGGATGAACAAGGGAAGGACTTATTTGCAAATCTGGAGAGGGGTATGGGTATCTTTTTGCAAAATTCCCATTTGTTTCCTTCCTATCTATCAGACATAAATCGGACGGCCTATATTGCAAGAAAAAAAGTATAGAGAAAAAAAAGTAGACAATAAAGGAAGTAGAGATAAATATTAAATATAAAATATAAAATAAATATAATAGTAGAGAAGAGAGTAGAGATAGCATGTTGAGATTTTTAAAGCGCCGCGCGTTGCGATTCTGTTGGAGATGCTCTAACATGGCAGACGAGTGCTTTAATGTTGCCCACAAGATGCGCGAGTATTACTAGTAGTATATTTTTCTTGCCATGTTGAGATTTTAAAACCACGAGTGCGAACATGCAGAGGAGCAATGAAGACCAAACACGGGATATTCGGGGAATCTTCAAGGAGCGTGGCAAGTTAAAGAGGAGCTGCACCGAACCTATAAAAGAAGCTTTGGTAAGTAACACCCTTTCAATTACTTTCGTGTAGCCTCGTGTTCTTCGATGTGTATATGTTGTAGTTTTTTTCTCTTAACCGTGGTGTTCTTTGATGTGTAATAAGAAGAGTCTTAATCGTCCTAATGCTTTCGTTATTAGCTTGATGTAGGAAGTGGGTGTTCTCACCTTGTAGTCTGTTTTTATTTTTTTCCCTTTTGAATTCACTTCTTCGAGTTCTGTTTATCTGGCTTCTACTAAATGGATCTGGGTTGCTTTGAGTATTGATGTAAAAAAGAAGTAACTTCATGTCAGGATGCAGTTCCTGCGAGGAGGGAAGTATGGTCAACCTCGAGATCATGTTTCCAAAATGAGGCTGGATTACACACAAGGTGCCAGTTCCCTAATAATGCTGGATTAGACACAAGGTGCAAATTCCCAGATGATGTTGGATTACAAACAAGCCAGGTGGAGTGGTCAGCTGTTCGTGTCCTCGTGGCATTAGTAAAGGCTGAAAGAAATCGTCCAGCAGCCCTTGAGAATGTAGCTGAGTTCCCGAAGAAGCAAAAAGAGCAATCATATGCTCTCTTCACCCAAGCCAAAGAAGAGATGGAAGAAGCCAGAAATAAGCTAGCAGAGGCAGAGCAGGCTAGGCGTCTCCTGCTATCTAAAACTGTTGTCAATACAAAATTTCCTTCATAATAGCTAGGTTCAAATGTTTATCCAGTCAGCATGCATGTTGTGATGTCCGTGCATCTACTGATGTGGCACAAAATGTAATTTTTTGGGTCATGTAATAACAGCAATTACTTTCCAAACAATAACAGACGAAGCATTGGACATGGTATAGTTCACGCGCAAGCACGACATTCCAAGTTCAACTTCCACATCAAACTCATGTTCACAGATATTTGCACATTCATACATAATGTCCACAACCATGATTCACTTCAAAGCCAAAAAAATGTGAGGAGAGTTATAAATAAATAAAATCCTCTACTAGTTCCTGCTACCAGTGCGAGCACAACAAGTCAAGACCATGCGTAAATTAATTATATTTTAGTCATTTTTTGTGTTCTAAAATGCATGTCGGCTCGCGGAAGGACGTGTTGCCGGCACACGCGCGGATTCAATGAAGGCAGGCGGGGCAGTCTTAAGATGGTTGCATGTGGCTAGGAGGCGTGCTCAGTCGGGCCTGCAGCGAGTGCGGCCCTCTTGGCCGGCGCGCCGGTTCAATGCCTGCGCTATGAGAGGTCGCGTCCGTGTCAGAGCAATTAGGCGGCGAGGAGGCGTGCTCAGCTAACTATTCCTACAAAGGTGCTCCACCACGTACCCGGTACCCGCGAATGCAGCAATCGTGCACCTAGGGTTTTAGGGTTTATTTGTTAACGTCGCCTTTACGTTACACTTATGTGTGCGAGACAGCGAGAGGCCGACTGCGTGCGTGCGCCTCTTCTCTTCGTATATGTACTCTACCATTTGTCTGGTGTCCAAAAAATTATAATAACTACTAGCAATGTGCCAATGCGTTGCCACACGATCAAAGTAGATTAATTCATATTCACCGATTTGATAGAAAAAATTCTAGTTTTGAAATACGTATATCACTAAAAATATGTTATGTTTCACTCAAAATATATTCCTTTGGCGGTTTGATGAGATAAGGGAGGAATGTTGTTGGTTTCAAGATTTGATAAGTGGTATATGTCTAATTTCTACTCTTACTAGCAAGATGCTCGTGCGTTGCACGGAACATCAAGATCTTGTGGGAGAATAGGATGAACGAGGGAAGGCCTTATCTGCAAATGTGGTGAAGAGTGCGGGTAAATTGCCATATTTTCCTTCCTATCCGTCAGATATAAATCCAACGACCTACATTGCAGGATGGCAGGCCCACCATCATCACCAACTCTACTTTTTATCCCTGCTCTTATAAAAAGCATTGTCGGTGATGATCGTGTGCCTGCCATCCTGCAATATAGGCCGTCCGATCTATATCTGACGGATAGGAAGGAAACTATGGCAATTTTGCAAAAAGATACCCACACCCCTCTCCACATTTCAAATAAGGCCTTCCCTCGTTCATCCTTTTCCCCCACAAGATAAACTACTCATACAAATGCATCTTGATGTTCCATGCAACGCATGGGCATCTTGCTAGTTGTTGCAAAAAGCCCATGTGTGTGTGAGAGAGAGGGAGAGTGGAGGAGGACGGAGTGCATGTGTGACAAAGACACAAGGAGTGTGTGTGTGTGATACGTATCAGCTTAAAATGAGGCGATAGTGTGTGTGCATGATCAAGAGGGCGTGTCAGTGTCAAAATCGACGGATCTCGACTAGGGGGTCCCGAACTGTGCGTCTAGGATCGATGGTAATAGGAGGCAGGGGACACGATGTTTACCCAGGTTCGGGCCCTCTTGATGGAGGTAATACCATACGTCATGCTTGATTGATATTGATGATATGAGTAGTACACGAGTTGATCTACCACGAGATCAGAGAGGCTAAACCCTAGAAGCTAGCCTATGGTATGATTGTATATGAACTATTGACTAGCCTGGCCTCGGTTTATATAATGCACCAGAGGCCTAGGATAACAAGAGTCCTAGCCGAGTACGCCGGTGGGGAGGAGTCCTTGTCTTGATCACCAAGTCTTGTGGAATCTTCCATGTATGCGGCAGCTGTCCAAACTGGCCCATGAGTATACGGCCATGGGGGTCCCCAGCCCAATCTAACAGATTGGGAGACGACATGGTGAGTACCCCCTAGTCCAGGACACGGTCAGTAGCCCCCTGAAACGGTCTTCAAGTTAGGGATTCTCCTCAATTCTTCCGAACTGTTCTTCATCTTCAGTTGTCGGTCTTGAAAACTGGTTCAACAAATCTTCTCATCTTTGATCTTGAGGATCGCCGAAATGCATTCGATGAGTTTACACGTCGGGTATCCGAGGAGCCCCTTTAAGTTTCGGTCCTTTATCAATGCCTTGTTATTTTTATGCCACACCTCAGGTTTGAAGTTGTTCCTGGGAGGCAGTGTCCTTTTGCGTCCAAGCTCTAACACCGGACTGCATTCGAGGTATCTTTTGCAGCCGAGCACCAATGTCGGACTGCTTCCGAGCTCCAACGCCGAATGTATCTGAGCTCCAACGCCGGAATATATCCAAGATGTCATAGATCATCTTGGTCCAAAAAAGTTGAAGGAGTTTAGCCGAGCTTAATGCTGGAAATGCCCTCTATGGAGCCAGCAACTAGTGCTCGAGCTTTATGCCGGACTGCTTCCGAGTTGGTGCACCACCCCGACTGTGGGCCATTTTTTTGTCAATATTTTTTATTGTTGCAATTTATTCTCTGCCGAGATATATAGCCAGTAACCCTCAATGTGTGTATCGGTTTAAAACCCGAGATGCACTTGAAGGATGATGTAAGACCACTGATTCCAATAGCCGCTGAGACTCAGGTTGATTTGCAAAATCGGCCTAAGGATCAAGTCCTAGCTCGGCAGAATACTTTGGGATACAAAAAGCGGCGTGCTCAGTCCTCGAGACTGAGGTTGGGTGCGGCCGACCATCCTGAGGATCATAATCTCCTCGGAAACTGTATTTCACTTAAAATTTTCTACATTGGACAGGCAATGCAGTAGCCCCCGAGACATTGATCGGGTGGCAACACCAGATCAGGGGATCGATGTGCCCCTTTAATATTTGTAAATAATAATCCCGAAGCCCAGTAGCCCCTGAGCCTTAATGCGGGCACGGGTGGCCGAATTAAGGATCGATATCCATAGTAAAATCACAAATTATGTGTAATGACTCTATGTATCCAAGTAATTTACATCCTTGATGCTCAGATCCGCATTGTACAAAACTTTGTTGACCGACCATCGGCTTCCACCTCCTCGGCTAGTAGCCGAGGAGTGTTTGTCCTACTTTATAAAGCCTTTATGAGGGCAAAGATTTACAACAAACAAGGCAATCTGGTCATACAGTTTTATAAACAAAGGTACACAGAGAGATATGTTATATTACTATTTAACATAAGAAATGTCTTCCAAAGAAAATAGTCCCGCTATTGGTTCCTTTCTTTGGGTTGTCATGCTAAGCATGATCATGAAACCTCAACTCTAATGTAAGTGGAAAATATCGAGGATTTAGTTTGGGAGGCCAGTTAATAGCCCCCGATAGTGTTCGGCGACAGTCGAGGTCAAGCCGTAAACACTTCGGCCATTGTTATGAATGGCCCGTCATTTAACACCGTCATCGGATCGCTGACCAGTTTACGCTTATTGTGACAGTCAGTTTTCGGCTTTCTCCACTAAGGTGATTAACCATGTGAGCTGGAAGCACCATCGTAGTGGTTCTCCCTTTGCACACCTAGCCGAACAAAGCGGAACGTAGGAGGCAAGCGCAGGAGCCGGGCAACCCAACTATTGACCGAAGACACAATTCGAAACCAATGCATATATAGTGAGATCCGAGAATATTTTTGCCGAATCTATAAAGGTGTCCGGCACTGCACTGTGAGACTTGTGCTAGAAACACACAAATACTTTAAATGTGCCAAAAAGCTTGGAAAACCAAAAAATGTCAGTAAAAACATGACGTCCGAACAAGATCAAGTGTTCGGTGCCAGTCCGAAAATTGGAAGAGAAAGAAAAAATTGTGCTTCTGTCGTGTTTTGACACCGACCTAGAAGAAAACACATTTACAGCTCATATAAATTTTAAGAGCCCCCAAGTGACTTGGGTAAGAATTTTATGTATAATGATTGTATGTACCGAAGTACTTATATCGTATTTGTGTTCACCCGAACTTTAAACGTGTCTTAACCGACCGTCGGCTTCTCCCTCTTCGGCCAAGGGCCGAAAAGTGTCATGTACTCCACCTGTCGAGAGTATCGACGGTGTTTCCGATGACCAGGCAATTAGGCCATAAGGCTGTAACAGACAAAACACGCTCAGGGAACTTATGCTATATCACTAACGAAGTGTAAGAAGCATCTTCGAAGAAAATAGTACCACCCATCGATACCTTTCTTTGGTGCTCATTATTACTATGAGACTTGTGCAATAGACTTTTTGTACTCATGAGTTCCATTGTGTGCCGACCATGATTGAAAACAATAAGAGTGCTAGCTTTCGGCTTCACCCAATCTGAGGTCAGAGCTCGGACCCGGTCGTGACAATCGCAGAGGTGCTCCCTTTACTCCCTAGCCGAAAAATCGAGAATGTAGGGGTAAGCACAGGAGCCAGGCGACCCAGCTTGCAAATTGCTTAGGTCAATATGGTGCATATTATGGCGTAATACACGAACAAGGAACGAAGCCGTACAAGTATAATCATATGCAAGAGTAAAAGCTCCATCAAGGGAGCCCCCAAGTAAACAGGGTATTTGAATTTGTGTGTCACAAACAAAGTTTTTACAAGGAGATTCTCTACAAGCAACTTTTTTTCAAAAAGGTATAATGCTTCGTCAAACCGAACACAAGTTAAAAATTAAAACTTTGAGCATGAAGGCAACTTAGCTGGTTAATGTGCTCGGTATTGATGACGCGGCCCGAGCTTGATGCGGGACAAGGTTCCATCCCCCAAGCCGGTCCCAAGGTGGCGGAGCAAAGAGCTCGGCACTCCGAAGTGGTGACATAGCACGGTCAATGCGGGCCGGCAGAGTGATGCCGAAGTCCCTGTCATGGGGTAATGAAGTGTTGACGAAGCTCCCCGTCTAGCCGAGGTGACGTGGTATGTCAGTACGCTGAGTTGACAATACTGCCCAGCCCGGATCATTTTCCTGTACACAAAAAATAGTGCAAACCAGAGATAATAGTAATAATAATAATTAAAAAAATCAATGCATAATAAATAATTTATGCAAAGTGAGTAATAAAAGAAATATGGCCTGGCGCCAAAGTCAATGTCGATGCAGGGCGTCGGCGCATGCGGTAAAGGCGTGGCAAAGCCTGAATTCACAGGTCGGTCCAAGTTCCGGGTGCGGCGTTTGCCGGACCATGTACGGAAACTGACCGAACCACCATGCGACCGTTGTTAATGCGGCCATCATTTGATAGACCTGTGTACATATGATGAACAAACCAGAGTAATAATTCCGTGGGAAAAATGAACCCGAACAAGCAAAAAATACTAGGATTAATAGCACCTGGTTTATTTGTTGTAGCAATCCAAAGAAAGGTGATTCCGAAAATTGGGACTCGATCCGCACACCCATTGCCTGATGGGCAATAAAGCGACGGTATGGCGATGCTGGCAAAGGTTGGCTTGCCGAGGCAAAGCCCTCGGTCCAGCTAACGTGACGGAGCTAGTCGGCTAGTGACGCCGAAGTCTCCGGAGTAGGTTGATGAAGAGATGGCAAAGCCCCCGGTCCAGCCGAGATGTCGAAGCCTCGATGTCAGCCGATGGGTCAAAGTAGGTCGGCGTGATGGACACTAGCTTGAAGAAGCAATAGTGCGGCCCTGCCGATGCAGGTCGTGACGTGGTCGATGCCAGCTTGATGAAGTGACCATGCGGCGATGCCGGTATGCCCGCTCTGTGTAATCCGTGGGGCGGCGATGTTGGTGATGATTTATCCTTCACGATGCCTGACTCTTGTTCGGCTTGCCGAGATGATGATCCGAAGAAGTTGAGCTCAGCTCAACAAAGTGATGACATGTCTAGCACAGGTCAGCAGCCTTGGAGCAATATTGCCGGACTGGTTTGGCATCAGCATGATGATGAAGATGACCTCAGGGGAGGCTTAAAAATTTACAGGCACATGTTTAAAAACAACGCACAATACCTAGAAGAGAATTCCTCTAAAAAGGTTGTCCAATATCACGTTCATAAAGAAACATGAATTCGGGTCCGATCCGTATTTGCGCCGAAAACGGATCCAAAAATCGGTCAACTCATCGGAAGGTTCCTGGAGTTTGAATCATCGAATCGAGCTGAAATTTGGAGGGGTGGTAGATATGGGAATTCCGCAGTAGGTGAACGGTTGGATCTTCCAAATCACCTCCGAGCTGGGCTCTAGAGACCACGCCCTAAACTCGTCCAGATTCCCGTCTAGATTTGACAGGGCTCCGGTATATCATAGATTGTCGGAGATTCCTCCATCAGAACTCAAAGAAATTTTGCATGGCTATTGTAGATGTAATTCTGCACTATTCCACTGAAGAAATCGTCAAACCAACACTCGAGGAGGTGGTGACGGCGAATAGAAGTTCACTGTCCATAAAAACAGCACGGCCGCCCGAGGGCAATGTTGACGTTGAGCCCTCGAGCTCCATGGATGACTCCTCTATGATCATGATAGAGATCGGAGTTAATGTTGGAGAAGGCCCCATCCAAACATGATGATCGGAGATGGAGCACGGTCCTCGGTCGAGCCAAGGTGACCAGTCGAGCCGGCGACGAAGATGTCGGCATCGCAATTGACCAGTGGGCGAGCCATTGATCCTTTTGCCGATCACACAGCGGAACTCTCAATGAAAGCACCAATGTCGGTGTCAAAACCGGCGGATCTCGGGTAGGGGGTCCCAAACTGTGCGTCTAGGATCGATGGTAACAGGAGGCAGGGGACACGATGTTTACCCAGGTTCGGGCCCTCTTGATGGAGGTAATACCCTACGTCCTGCTTGATTGATATTGATGATATGAGTAGTACAAGAGTTGATCTACCACGAGATCAGAGAGGCTAAACCCTAGAATCTAGCCTATGGTATGATTGTATATGATCTATCGACTAGCCTGGCCTCGGTTTATATAATGCACCAGAGGCCTAGGATAACAAGAGTCCTAGCCGAATACGCCGATGGGGAGGAGTCCTTGTCTTGATCACCAAGTCTTGTGGAATCTTCCATGTATGCGGCAGCTGTCCAAACTAGCCCATGAGTATACGGCCATGGGGGTCCTCGGCCCAATCTAACAGATCAGGAGACGACGTGGTGAGTACCCCCTATTCCAGGACACCGTCAGGGCGTGTCTCAAGAAAGGAAGAAAAATCTACATAGATACAAGGAGCGGGAGAGAGACATGTATGCGATGGTGGAAGCATGAGTGTGCGGGTGGATAAACCTATCTAGAGGCTAGCTAGTCGATAAATGTTTGTGAGAGAAATACGAGTTGGGGTGCGAAAGCGAGAGTTTTGTGTGTGAGAGAGAGAGACGGTAGTCGGGAAGGGGAGTGGAAGCAGGAGTTGTGTGTGTGTCTGTGAGAGAGAGAGAGAGGAGACGGCAGTCGGGGTTGTCTGATCGGTAAACAAATGAATTATGTCAGTTTGGGATGGAGACGAAAAGGAGACCGCAACAAATGTTGTGTCTATAGGAGAGAGAGAGTAATTTTAGTGGTATGAGTCATATGTAGAGACATATAGTGTGTGTGAGAGAATCCCATAGAGAGAAAGACAAAGTGAAAGACGAGTGGAGACTGTGTGTGTGGCGGTGAAAAATAAATCTTAGGTACCGAGTGAGACCAGAGAACAATAGAGACGTGAGAGATAATGAAAACCATGTAATGTATAATGATAGGGAGAGTGTGACACTTGTCAAGGGAGACGTCGAGAGACCATGTTTGCGAGGATAGGAGAAACATGAAGTGAGCGTGCGGGTGAGTTGGATAAAAGAGAGTGATAGATACCTGAAGGAGCATGCATGCGAGAGAGATGGGCATGAAAGGAGTGAACAAAAAAGGGATTGAAATATTTGAATTCGAGATGATGATACATGTAATCCATACTCGAACCAAAATTGATCTATCAAACATGCATACTCATATGAATTCACGCACATCTATGTTATTTAATATGTAGATATTACTGATCCATACATTTTAGTAGAACATAATTTGGTTAAATTTTTTCGAATTCAATCTTAAGATTTCGAGATCGTTGTATTTGTAAATCATATTATACATATAAAGGAGCAGAATTCTTTGTTGTGCTTTTGAAAGTATATATAAAAAAAATGATGTATATAGAATGTAATTCCAATTGAAAATGGATCCCGCCCGAAAAAATAGAATACAAATGGGATTCAAATTGAGTTGGCACAGTAAATGTGCACTCTGCAAAATTTAAACAAAGCGGGGAAAGTCGCAGTAACCACCCGAAACCAAAATCTGCGAGATGGAAATCACTACTGCCTATCCCTGCCATGCAAAGCCTATCTGCTGGATTTCTATAGCTTTCGATAGGGATAGGTTTGTAATTTCACCCAAACGTGACGTAACCGCCTCTCACCAGGATTCATACATGGTGGGCGCCAAAACACAGTGTGTCCTCGGCCGAAATCGACTCCCTCCCCGATTCATATTCATACACGGTGGTCGCCAAAAACAAACTCTCGTCGGCAAATATTCAGTGTATGCGAGATTACCGCCCTATCCCCAACTGACTAATGTTGCTGTGATGTAGTAGAAATTTGAAACAGGGGCTAAGTTTGTAAATTTCCTCACATTTGAGACAAGCGCGCCCTGAATACATGGTTCCCCCTTCCTCTCTACCTCCCTTTCCCCATTCGTACTCCGTGGGCGCCAAAACACCCTCTCCACCCCACCATCCTCCGTCTGCCGCCGTCCTCCACCCCATCCACCGCCGTCCTCCTCCACCATGCCAGAGTTGATACCCCGACGCCGCCGTCCATTATAAGAGATCGACCTCTCTCATCCACGGCTTCAAACCGGGATCCTTGCATCCCGTCCTCTCGCTTCATCCCCGTCGTCGTCCACCTTGCCGGCGCCGCTCCTACGACCGTCTCGGCCACCGCACCCCGCCGCCACCGTCTACCCTCCTAGATCTGCTTCCATCACTACCGCAGCACCGTCAAATTCTCAGCAGATGCGTACACGGCACCGCACAAGAGGCGGTACTCTTTCGTCTCTGCTCAACTTATTTATCGCAGTAAGAAAATAGATCGCGACTTCTTTACTCTGATTTCTTGTCTTGGTTGCGAAGTTGCCTTTGTGTGGTTTGCACCTTCAGATCCGCCATGGCACGCTCAACACTATACTCCCAATGCTTATGGTTTTCCCCTTTTATATTCCACACTAATTAAATCACAGTAGACTAAATTTCAAAATTGGGTCGATCAATTTTTCAAAGCTCGCCGGAGTTCGCCGGCTCGATCGAAGGGGCTCAGGTGGTTGTGGGGCCTCGCCGAACAAAGAAAACTCAACATGGGTGGGGGTTGGGGCGGGGGTGGGGGTGCCGGAGGAACACAGGCGGTGGGGGCCGGTGGTCCGGCCGGCGGCCCGTGCGGTGTTCTGTATGGGAAGAATCAGAGACGAGGAAGAAGAAGGGTTAGGAGACGTAGGATCTTCATCCAACCGCCTGAAATGGTCGCGAGACAGTTGGGAGTTGCATTCTTCATGCGATGTGGTTCATCATGTGTGGGCACTGCGCAACCAACATTTTATTATCCAAAATCTGCGTGCTCTTCTTTACCATGTTCCTCTTCCGTTCTTCTTCTTTAATATGTACTCTCTCCATTCCTAAATACAAGTCTTTGTATAGATTCCACCATGGACTACATATGGAGCAAAATGAGTGAATCTACACTCTAAAATGTATCTAGATACATCTGTATGTGATCCATAGTGGAAATATCTACCAAGATTTATATTTCAGAATGGAGGGAGTATGATAGTAGTACAGTATGTTCCTTGTACTGAAGATGAGCAGGGACATTTGCAGTGTAGAGGTCTATACGGTCGGTTGTGATGGACACTTTGAGCCTCTTTGATTCGTAGGATCTTTTAAACATAGGAATAGGATTTGTAGTGGCCTGCCCACTTGAATCCTATAAGAATAGCAAGGAAATGCGGGGAGCTGTGTCGCCTTTGAGAGTTACACTGATATTAACAGTACCGCACCTTCACTTGAAGAGAGCTGGTATCCAAAGCCTTTCTAGCTGTACCGGCAATACTAGCACATATATTCCAGCAAGTTCCACTTTGCTGATTTTAATCTGATGCTTAAGGTTTTCCCGTTATATCTACACTATGATCTGTGTAGCTGCTTTGTGTCGCACTAGCAGCAGTCCACTCTTGAAGCTAAACACTGCAATGACTTACAAAATTGGCACCAAGGCATTGAGTGCCATTCTGGATGCAATGAAACTCATACGCTCCCCACCTGTTGATTCTTGTTCAGAATATGATCCTAATGACTATTCTAACCTCGAGGAGTCAAAGGCAGATGGCCTGTCCTGTTCACCCATCAAGGTGCCTATTCTAATTTGGCAATGTTTTATTGATTGCGGGTATCTTTCATATGTTGTCTCGCATTTCTTCTACTTTGTTGCACCACCATCTCCTTAGTTTACTCATCATATATATCGAGATGCCATGCCCATCCATTATCAATACATATTCCATCTGTCATCATACCATGTTTTCCACTCAAATGTTGTTCTTGTGCATCAGACATCAAAAAGGAAGAGGGTGATTGCCGAACTTGAAGGAGCACCAACAAAGTCCTTGAAAAATGTGGTGATGCCGGAGAAATCAGACAACACCCCACTTATATTGGTTGTACAACCAGTGACACAAAACGTAGGACCGACTCCAGCACTGGCCACACCACTAGCCCCACCACACAGGACCTGCACTCCAGCAAAAGGTATACTGATTTCATTTGCCATAGCACCATCTGTACCGCAGAAAAATCCCACTGCAGCAAAAAGTACAGCAAGTCCACCGGCCGAAGACCTATCCCAACTACAGAGACGACCAATTCCTGCAGATTGGAACCCCATTCCATTTATTCTCAGTTTGAAAGACAATGGTTTCAATGTTGTTAGGGACTACGTGCATATATTCCCATCATGGGAAGATTATTGTGAAGACACACACCATTTTCACATCTTCCTGTCCAACTTACGTGTAAGTGCTATTATTCATGGTTATTATTTTCCTATTTTCTGCTGATTGAACACATCAATGATTTACATTACATTGTTGTAACTAGGCGAGGGTCAATCTGGATAGTCATGAAGAGCAAAGCTTGCTTGTGCTTTTCAAGGAAGCATTGCAGCGGTATCGTGTTACCTGAGGAAATCACACTTTGATGGCAAGTCTATATACGAATTTCCGGTGAAATCTCCTGTGCTAAATTTAGAAGACATTGAATGGAAAAACCTTGTTATGCACTGGTCTCGTTCCCAGGATGAGGTACTGTCTATGAAATCACATGACAATTTGAACTTCTACTTTTCTGCATGTGCCTTACGGATCTTTTTTGCAGGAAATCTGCTCGAAGAAGAATTCCGATTTGACAAGAACGACAGGATATCGCAAATATGCTGCCTGCTGGTTTGCTCTTGTTAGTACATGTTGTCCTATATCACTGTACTTGCATACATACCTGGTTCATTATGTGACAACAGTATGCATGATAGCTTGCTTATCAATTGTTCGCTCCAAATTATCTGATCTGTATGAATGGTTACATTAGTGTAGAATATATCCAATGCCAATGATTTTTTAGCTCTGCATTGTTCTTGTAAGTACATGCTGTCCTTTATCAGTGTACTTATAATGACAGGTAGTTGTTCATGTACCATCACTCTACAGCTTATTTTCCTTTGCCCTCCATTTTCTACACATCAGATCTATATTTACTCTTACCATAAGGTTGGCACTGAAGAAGTTTAGCTGTGCATTGCTCTTGGCTGTACATTTTGCATGTATCGATGCACTTACATTTATAGCTACTTGGTTATGTAGCATCACTCTTCATCTTATCTTAAATATTCTCCATTTTTTCGTATATTATCACATCTATATTTACTCTTAACAAAATGTAGAATAAAGGCAATGCTTTTGAAGAAGATTCTGTGGTAACCTTCTTGAATTGCCCCCCCCCCCCATCAGCATGGACAAGGCCTTTATAGAGCCTGTCTTCACCAATAATGTAAGTTTGTCCATCTCAAGCCTTCAAACTTTGTTGTATATATTTGGTTAGGCATGGCTGCAACAACTGTTTATTTTTGGTGTTTGCATCAAATTGCTTGTTTAAAGTTTATTGTGTAGTTCATAAACAAAAGTTTGTCCTTTCTCAATTTAAGTTTTCAGTTGTACAACCAAGTTCCTTCTTCATACCATGTAAATTAAACTATACAGAGCAAGTGATCTTCTTTTGCACTGCATGTATGCTTCTGTTCTTCATCCGTAATCCAGTGGTGTGGTGAACCTACCCACTACAGCACAATGTCATATTCTGCAATGTCTTAACTATGAACAATGTCATATCATTCTACTATTATTTAAACCATCTCTTTATTTGCCAATCTGAAATGGTATAAATTGACAGCACACTAACCATTGATACTTATGAGGTCTTGATATGTAATCCACTGGTGTCGTGAAGCTGCCAACTCCTTCACAATGTCATTTCCTGCCATGTCTTTACCTGAACAATACCATATTGTGTTAATGCAATTTTAAACTGTGTCACTTTGTTCGTTAGTAAGAAATGTGATGAATTGTCAGCACTGATACTTTTATGTGCAAAACCTGTCATTTGTCTGCTTGTTTATCTTTCAGAGTGAGGAAGATATAAGTGTTGAACAAGCGCAGTCTCATCATCTTGCTCAGCTGCTTGCGCTACAGCTCCCCAGCAGGGCTAACCTTTCTTGAACTCTATTGAAGTGCTGTCGGTTTTGTATATTATTTTGTCGGCGTGTTTATTTGCACTGGTGGCGATCTTTGATGCCACGTGTATGTAATCTGCTGTCTGCTTGTGCTTTATTATCATAGTGGCGAACTTTGATGCCCAATGCATGTAATATGCCATAATTTCTTTATTGTATAGTCTAGGTTTTTTCTTATTCACGATGCTGAAGTTATTTTACTGTATATATATTCTGTGTTCACAGTAAACCGACCAAACCGTAAAATTACGGTACATAATCGGGCCGTCATGCAATCACGATGTAGGATGGGCCTGAAACGTGTCGAACAACTCACGGGCCGGCAGCAGCCCGAAATGAACCCCGGCCCATGACAATGTTGGCCTGTTAAAAGCCTGTGAGAAAATGGAGGGCAAAGGAAAATAAGCAAAGCTTTTAACAGGCCAACATTGTCTTGGTCCTTGTTTGGCCCAATCAGATATCGGCTGTGAGCAGGCCGGATGCAAACCGGGTCGTAGTTTGGCCCAACTATATGACGGGCTTTTAATAGGCCGAAATTAATATAGGGACGAAATGTTAAATGGGCCCTTAACAGGCCAAAACTAATATCAGGCCAAATTACTAAGTGGGCCTTTAGCAAGTGGGCCCAAAAGCATAGTGTCCAGTTGACGGGCCGAATTTGATATGGGCAATAATTGAGCCCAAAGCCTCTTAAAGGGCCAAACCTGATCTGGGCCGTAATTTGGCCCAAAACGTGGTAGGCTTTTAACGGGCCAGATCTCATATGGGCCACTATTAGGCCCGGAGCGTGGCAGGCCATTAATGGACCGGATCAAATATGGGCCAGCATTTGGCCCAAAACATGGCAGCCAGTTAATGGGCCGGCCTACTAGGGTCCTCAAAATCTGGTGGGCCTACAGCTGGACCGGCCCATTAATGCCGGCAAAATCTCATGAGCCTTTAGCTGGGCTGGCCCATTATGGCACACAAAAATCTTGTGGGCCTTTACCTGGGCCGGCCCATTATGGCCCGCAAAATCTTGTGGGCCTTTAGCTGGGCCAGCCCATTATGGTCTGCAAAATCTCGTGGGCCTTTAGCTGGGCTAGCCCATTATGGTCCGCAAAATCTTGTGGGCCTTTAGTTGGGCCGGCCCATTTAAACTTGATGGGCCGGTCCACGTGTCAACATATCATAGGCGTGTCTCGCCCATTGGATGTGTGACACCTGCGCCAACGCGGACCTGACACATGTCTCCTCCAGCCAATGATGATTTTACACGTGGAAAATCCCCATTGGTCGGGGCTGTTAACGGGTTATCGGATCCAAAACCCGACCCGATAGCTTAACGGTGTTCCGTTACGGTGGATGCCACGTGTCGGTCACCCTTGACGAAAGCACTTATGTGACGCGCGATTTATCATCATGGAAGTGGACAGTTCCGTGATGATAATTTTGGTAATGTCATGGAACACTTCTACGACAACACATGTATGACTATCTTGATTCTGTCATAAATTTGTCATGGATGTACATGCATGACAAAAAATGCGACCTACTGTGACAAACACGTATCATCACGGAAGTGTTTTTTTTGTAGTGAGCGCTGGTAGACACCGGTGACACTGCACCTCACCAGCTCTCTATTAACTATGGTGTATGCTGCTGCCCGACGTTGCACTTGCCTAGCCGAGATCTCATCAGTCGACAACTCTTTGTTCACCAGGAAGTTGAGGATGGCCTGGGCCCATGGAGGTGCTGCGATCTCTTCGACTGTCAGGACTGCCACTTGGACGAGGGCGGTTGGGCCGGGAGGCGGCGGGTTGGAGTCGGCTACCGCTTGCTGGATCGATGAAGTCTTCGGACCGACTGCCGCAGTCCCCGGGCCGGGCTCTGAAGTCCCCGGGCTGACTGCTATAGTCCCCGGGCCGGGCTCTGAAGTCCCCGGGCCGGGTGCGACTGCCGCGGTCCCCGGGCCGCCTGCCAGAATTCCCGTGCCGACTGCTTCAGGAGGAGCCGGCACGAAGATAGAATCAGACTTTGGCGATGGCTTGACAAACGGCTTGAGGAGGTGTTGTAGGGCATCGCCGGTTGGTATTGCTTGACGGGTGGAGCCGATTCGCGCCAAGGCGTCTCCTTGCTCATTGTCGTTTCTTGGCACATGGAGAAAGTCGCACCCATCAAAATACCCACTCAGTTGTTGTACAAAGAAACGATAGCTCGCCATGTTTGCATCCTTGGTGTCCCAGTCGCCTGACGACTGCTGGACCACCAAGTCGGAGTCATCATAGCACAGGATCCGGTGAATGCCGAGTTCTTTGGCAAGCCGGAGCCCATGAATGAGTACCTCATATTCAGCAATGTTGTTGGAAGTAGCAAAATGGATTTGCAGCACATATCTGAGCTTGTCGCCTTTGGGAGAGGTGAGGACGATGCCGGCTCCCAAACCAGTGCGCATCTTGGAACCATCAAAGTGCATCCGCCAATGGGTGGAGTCCGGCACCGGTGGTAGGTACTGGGTCTTGGCCCAGTCGACGAGGAAGTCGGCCAGCGCCTGTGACTTGATGGCGGTGCGAGGCTGGTAGTAGATGGTGTAGGGGGCCAAATGTATGGCCCATTTGGCCACTCGACCGGAGGCATCTCGGCTTCCAATGATCTTGGCGAGCGGAGGAGTGTAGATAACAGTGATTGGGTGCTCTTGAAAGTACGACTTCAATTTTTTGGCGGCAAAGTGCACGCCGTAGCACATCTTCTGATAGTGGGGGTAGTTTTGCTTGGAGGCTGACAACACTTCACTCAGGTAATACACCAGTCTCTGGACTGGTAGTGCCCTGCCTTCCTCCTTGCGTTCTACCACTATGACTGTGCTGACCACCTGGCTGGTGTTGGCGATGTAGAGGAGCATGGGCTCCTTAGGAGTCAGAGCCGCCAAGACAGGTGGAGTAGTCAACATCTTCTTGAGCTGGAGAAAAGCTTCACTCGCCTTGTTGTTCCACTCGAAAAAAGTGGTCTTCTTCATGAGCTGGTACAAGGGGGGAGCCTTCTCTCCCAGCTGACTGATGAAACGGCTGATGGACACCAAGCAGCCGGTGAACTTCTGTACGTCGAGCAGTCAGGTGGGCACTTCCATCCTCTCGTTGGCCTTGATCTTCATAGGTTTGCACTCTATGCCGCGTTCCGAGACCAGGAAGCCAAGGAGCTGGCCGGCTGGCACTCCGAAGACGCATTTCTCCGGGTTGAGCTTGATTTGAAATCGGCGCAGGTTCTCAAAGGTCTCCTTGAGGTCTTCTAGCAGCGTCCCACGCTTCTCCGTCTTCACCATGACATCATCCACGTAAACGTGGGCGTTTCTACCGAGTTGTTTGAGGAGGCACTTTTGCATGCAACGTTGAAACAGGGCACCGACATTCCTCAAGCTGAACGTCATGGTTAAGTAGCAGAAGGCTCCAAATGGCATGATGAAGGCGGTCTTCAGCCGATCGGCCGGGTTCAGCTTGATCTGGTGATACCCTGAGTATGCATCCAAGAAACTCAACAGCTCGCATCCGGCTGTGGAGTCTATCACCTGGTCAATTCTCGGCAAAGCAAACGGGTCCTTGGGGCAGGCATTGTTGAGGCTGGTGTAATCAATACACATGCGCCACTGCTTGTTTTTCTTCAGCACAAGGACTGGGTTGGCCAGCCACTCTGGAAAGAACACTTCCATGATGAAGCCGGCTGCCAGCAGCCGGGTTATCTCTTCCTCGATGACTCTTCTCTTCTTCTCTGACAGGCGGTGCAAGGGCTGCCTGACTGGCTTGGCATCAGATCGGACATGTAACTTGTGCTCGGCAAAATTCGTCGAAACACCCGGCATGTCTTTAGGTGACCATGCAAAGATGTCCCGATTCTCACGGAGGAAATTGACGAGCTCGCCTTCCTATTTGATGTCGAGGTTTGCACCTATGACAGCATACTTCTCTGGGTGCTCCGGGTCCAAGGGTATCTTCTTTGTCTCCTTGGCCGGCTTGAACGAGCCCTCGGCTTCCGACTCCTTGCGGTGGGGTGGCATGTCCGGCTGCTTGCCTGCCATTGCCACAACTCTGTCAAGGAGTCGCTTCTCGGCCATGATCACAAGGGACTCGGCCAGCCGACTGCTCTCAGCTGCACAAGCGGACAACTTCTTGTAGTCCCCAGCTATGGTCATAATTCCCTTAGAACTCGGCATTTTCATCTTGAGGTAAGCGTAATGGGGACCGCCATGAACTTGGCCAGTGCAGGTCGGCCGAGTAGTGCATGGTACGGGCTCTCGAGGTCCACCACCTCGAACCAGACTGGCTCTCGTCGGAAGTGATCCTTGTCTCCGAAGAGGACATCTATCTGGATCTTGCCGATTGGTGAGCAGGAAAGGCCAGGAACTATGCCATGAAATACAGTCTGACTGAGTTGAAGCTGCCTCTATCTGATTCCCAACTTCTCCATGGTATCTTTGTACAGAATGTTGATGCTGCTGTCGCCATCTATCAAAACTCGGGAAAACCGAGCAGCTCGCCTATCAGTAGCAAAGGTGGCATCCAGAACCAGGGCATAGGAGCCGGGATTGGGCATCACCTCCGGGTGGTCGGCTCTGCTCCAATTGATGGGATTCTCAGACCAATTCATGAACTCGAGGGTTTCTGATGCTACTGCATTCACTTCTTGCTGTCGTTGCCGTCTGCTATGCCTATCGTCGGCCACACTGGTGAACACGACATAAGCTCCGTGCTCTTCGGGGTATTCATCTTGTATGGCTCCAACTAGTCGAATGGCCCGCTGCTGAGGGGGGGGGGGCTGCCCAGCAGGCGGAGGAGGCAGAAGGCCGTCTCCCTTGCCGATCCTGGTGAGCCAGTGGCATTTCCGAGTGGTATGATTGGACGGCTTCGCACCACTATGGAATTTACAGGGCGCGTCCAGGGTCTGTTCATATGAGAAAGCTGGTAGCCAATTGGGCTTGCCGCCCTTCTGGCGCTTGGACGGAGGCTGCCCCTCTGGCTGCTGGTCTTTAACTGTCGCCACCTGCCGGCTTGTGGGAGCCGGCTGCATGGCCTTGCGCTTGTTGTCGCTTGGTTGCTGGCGCTGACTAGTGTCGCCAGTCGGGGTTCAAGGAGCTGGAGGGGCTACTTTGCCTGACGCATCAACTTGGATTTCTGCCTTCATGGACGAGTCAGCCGTGGCATATTTATTTGCTACGATCAGCAGCTCGTCGAGGGTCGCCGGCTCGTCGCAGAGGAGTCGGTGCTTGAGGAGGGTGCCCTCTCAGCTACCAGAGGTGAAGTACTTGATAGCCTGCACCTCGTGCACACCTTCGCAAGAGTTGCAGAGCTCGGCCCAGCGCGTGAGGTAGTCGCGGGTCGACTCGTTGGGGCCTTGCACGCACAAGGAGAGCTGGTGAGGTTTGGGTGGCTGCTTATACGTGTTGGTGAAGTTGCGGATGAAGGCTTCAGTGTAATCGACCCAGCTGTTGATGCTGCGGGGCTTCAGACTGTTTAGCCATGTCCGGGTTGTGCCCTGGAGCATGAGCGGAACATACTTCACAGCAACGGGATTGTTGCCGTTTGCTATGCTGACGGTTGTGGAGTAGTCGACTAGCTAGTCCTCCGGCTTCACGGAGATGGTGTATTTGGGCGTGTCTCTTGGGAGTGTGAACCCTTTGGGGAAAGGCTCGTCTCGAATGCGGGGGCCGAAATAGGGCGGGCCCAATTCATCTTCCTCTTCTAGTGCCAGGGATTGGTGGAGATGGTCGATCCGGTGGCAGGCAACGTTCTCTCTGACTCCCTCTCGGCGGCCAAGGCGGTCGCTAACTGTCGGGTGATCAACAGGCGGCGGGGTGACGTGCCTTTCCCTTCGAGGGGGAGGACGCGGATAGTCATCCCGTCGTGCCACTCCTCTTGGGCGGCCGCCTTGGTCGCACTCAATGGTGATGCGAGTCCGGCTGCGGCTGGCAGCCGGCTCCTTGTCTCTTCTCCCACGGACGTCACCAGTCGGCGTCCCAGATGTCGCGCCTTGGTCTCGGCGGGGAGGCGGATCATCATTTTGCCGGTGTGGCGCCTCAGTGCGGCAACCGGCCTCGTGCTGCTCAGCAGCCGCATCGAGGAGCCGCTGGACGCGCTCCCCCATCTGGCGACGCTCTTCGCCCTCGAACTTGTCTAGTTCTTCTACTGCCGCCTGGGCAGCTCGGATATTCTCCACGGGCGTGGAGTAGACAGGGCGATCTGCCCCGAGGAGGTTGGCAATGGCCACGCCGCGCTGCTGGACCGCGCCAAGGCGGCTGGGCCCTGCGGGAGCCGGCGTGCCGCCCACAGCGCGGTCCATCTCGCGCCGGTAGGCTTCTGACAGGCGTCTCATGCTAGCCAGCTTCTTGGCGCCCTTGACAAGTTGGAGGCGGCGTGCTTCTAGCATCTCGGCGTCTGCGTCTTCTGGGATGGGCGCCGTCAGGTCTTGTAGTGCCATGTTGAGCGGGTCGTGAGCATCTCCGCCAGAGTGCTCACTGTGGCCGATGACAAGCACCTCTGTGATGGGGCTTTTGCCGCTCTCCTCGCGAGGAGGCAGCTCGTCATAGACCACCACGTTGGTGGGGAACACGTCAAGCGATGCAGTGTCAGAGTCGACAAGCATCGGGTCGGTGGAGCGAGGAGGCGGCTCATCGTAGACCACCACGTTGGTGAGGAATGCGTCAAGCGACATAGTGTCGGAGTTGACAAGCATCGGGTCGGTGGAGCCAACGGATTCCAAATCCGCAGCGGGCTCGTTGGCTACGTGGAGCTGATCGAGGAGGCTTACGAGGCGGCTCTTAGGGCCGTCGTTGCCCGCATCGGACGCCAGCTCGTCGAAGAGGCGAACCTCGCCAACAAGGTCGGCGAGGCAGCTCGCCGTGAAGGAGAGCTCCACGCCATGCAGCGCGTCGGCACAGACTCTGTTTGGCGTGCCGGGCTGGCCATGCTCGCTAGTGAGGAAAAGGGTTCCCGTCCAGAATAGGTCTCTGGACGATGGTGCACCTCGGCCCATGGTGGGCGCCAAATGTCGGGGGTTGGATGCGACATATGCCAATGGATGGCTTATCATGGTGGGAGCAAGTAGAACGTCGCCGGTGCGTGGAAGCGGGATGAGGTGTAGACACGTACGCCGACGAACTTTACCCAGGTCCGGGGCTCTCCCAGGAGATAACACCCCTAGTCCTGCTCTGCGGGGTCTCCGCATGATCACTAAGGCACAAGTGAGTACAATGGTGCTCCTTGAGCTGTATGCTACTGGTGGGAGAAGGCAAGGCTTGCTCTCTCCTCCCCTAGGTATGAATCTAGTCCTAACTGAGTGGGAACCCTTTGCATGGGTGCCCTGGGGGTTTATATAGGCCTACCCCCCAGGGGTACAATGGTAATCCGGCCGGGCATAGGGCCCGACTGTCAGTCTCTCTGGTCGCCGGCCTCTCCGCCGACTGCTGGGGCCCGTCGCCTGGCGGGCCCCGCCGGCTGGTCTGGTACGGAGCCAACAAGCCGACTCCGCCTCTCGCGGGTCCTACCGGCTGTGGATTACTGTAGTCGTGTTGCTAATGACGCGTGCTCGGTCGGGGAGGCGTGGCTATAGTCCCGCCGCCTGGTGCGAGATCACTGTAGCCACTCTGCATCTTATCTGGTTAATGGTGCGTGGGGCCCTGAGGAATGACCGGGCCGGCTGCTGGGAGCTGGCCTCCCTCGGGCCCGACTGGTGTGGCTCCCGCTACCCTCCGGGCTCTCGCTAACCGGTAGAGCCCGCCGTCCTTGGGCCGTACCGATAGGTGGTCGTGGGAGCAGGGCTTGGCCTGTCAGGAGTGACGTCAAGGGCGAAGTGGCAACAGTGCCGCGCCGGGCGGAGATCTCCGTGGGTACGAGGCACTTTGGCCACGCCCGCTCTTGGATTCATGGGGGGGATGGGCTACACTGTTGCCTCACCCTGTCCTACCTTCTTTACTGGGGGTGCAGACTTTGAGGGCACCGTGGGCCGGCTACTAGAAGCCAGCCTCTCTGGAGGCCGCCTGCCAGGAGTCGGCCTATCTTGGAGCCGCCTTCCTGAGCATGGCCGCCTTCTAGCAGTCGGCCGTCCAGCCAGCCGGCCATCAGAAGGCGGCATTTCATCTCGATGCCTTGAGGGGCATAGCTGGCCCGATGTCTCGAAAGGTTCTGGGACTCGGGTTAGGCTACCCGTGGCCCATTGCTCCGACATGAAGCACATAGAGTATTTTAATAAATTCCGATTCATGTGTGTTTATCCAAAAGGTGTGTACAGCAAGGATGATTGTCGTAAACTAAAAATCAAAGACTCAAATCATACAAGACGCTCCAAGCAAAACACATATCATGTGTTGAATAAAAACATAGCCTCAACTAAAGTTACCGATAGACGAAGACGAAAGAGGGGATGCCTTCCAGGGCATCCCCAAGCTTAGGCTTTTGGTTGTCCTTGAATTTTACCTTGGGGTGCCTTGGGCATCCCCAAACTTAGGCTCTTGCCACTCCTTGTTCCAAAATCCATCAAATCTTTACCCAAAAACTTGAAAACTTCACAACACAAAACTCAACAGAAAATCTCATGAGTTCTGTTAGTATAAGAAAACAAACCACCACTTTAAGGTACTGTAATGAACTCATTCTTTATTTATATTGGTGTTAAAACTACTGTATTCCAACTTCTCTATGGTTCATACCCCCGATACTAGCCATAGATTCATCAAAATAAGCAAACAACACACGAAAAACAGAATCTGTCAAAAACAGAACAATCTGTAGCAATCTGGAAGTTTTGAATACTTATGTAACTCCAAAAATTCTGAAAAATTAGGAAGCCCTACATAATTTGTATATTAATCTACCACAGTTGGAATTGGTATTTTATTGCTCTCTGGTAAAAAATGAAAAAATTTCTCATGAGCGCATACTTTCTATTTTTTACAGCAAGATCAAATAACAATCACCCAAGAAGATCCTACAGGCTTTACTTGGCGAAAACACTAATTAAAACATAAAAACACAATCATAACAGAGGCTAGATGATTTATTTATTACTAAACAGGAACAAAAAACAAGGAACAAAAATAAAATTGGGTTGCCTCCCAACAAGCGCTATCATTTAACGCACCTAGCTAGGCATTGATAATTTCAATGATGCTCACTTGAGAGACAAGAATTAAAGCACAAAGAGAGAATCATGAAACATGTGACAAACACATCTAAGTCTAACATACTTCCTATGCATAGGCATCTAATAGGCAAACAAATTATGATAGCAAGAAAAAACTAGCATATGCAAGGAAGCGGAAAGAAACAATAGCAATCTCAACATAACAAGAGGTAATTTAGTAACATGAAAATTTCTACAATCATATTTTCCTCTCTCATCATAATTACATGTGGGATCATAAGAAAATTCAACAAAATAGCTATCACATGAAATATATTCAACACGATCCACATGCATGCAAAGTTGACACTCTTCCAAAATAGTGGGATTAACATTAACTAAAGTCATGACCCCTCCAAACCCACTCTTCTAAAAAAATTCATAAGATTGAGCATTCTCCAGATATGTGGGATCTAAAGTTGACACTATTCCAAACCCACTTTCAATAATATTGCAAACACTATTATCAGTCTCATATTCATCATGGGGCTTAAATAAATTTTCAAGACCATAAGAAGAATCACCCCGATCATGATCATTGCAACAAGTAGTGGGCATAGCAAAACTAGCATCCCCAAGCTTACGGTTTTGCATATTATTAGCACAATTGACATTCATAGAATTTATAATAACATCATTGCAATCATGCTTTTTATTCAAAGATCTATCATGAATCACTTCATAAAGAACTTCATCACAATTTCCAGATTCACGAATTTCAAGCAACACTTCATGAAGATAATATAGTGCACTCAACTCACTAGCAATTGGTTCATCATAATTGGATCTTTTAAAAGATTAGCAAGAGGATAGATTTTTATCAAGTGAAGATGCAAGAAAATATAAGGCACACGAGTAAACAGAAGGACATACGAAAGAGGGGCGAAGA
The DNA here is from genome assembly GCF_018294505.1 of Triticum aestivum. Taxonomy (NCBI): domain Eukaryota; kingdom Viridiplantae; phylum Streptophyta; class Magnoliopsida; order Poales; family Poaceae; genus Triticum; species Triticum aestivum. The sequence goes on along the minus strand of NC_057806.1, from coordinate 51,994,038 downwards.
AAAGGCAAATTTTGTGAAGTGGGGGAGAGGAAAATGAGAGGAGAATGGAAAATAATGTAATGCGAGGGATAAGAGTTTGTGATGGGTACTTGGTATCTATTGACTTGAGCGTAGATCTCCCCGGCAACGGCGCTAGAAATCCTTCTTTCTACCTCTTGAGCATGCGTTGGTTTTCCCTTGAAGAGGAAAGGGTGATGCAACAAAGTAGCGTCAGTATTTCCCTTAGTTTTTGAGAACCAAGGTATCAATCCAGTAGGAGACTACACACAAAACACCTAGTACCTGCACAAACAATCAAGAACCTTGCAACCAACGCGATAAAGGGGTTGTCAATCCCTTCACCACCACTTGCAAAAGTGAGATCTGATAAAGATAATAAGATAAATATTTTTGGTATTTTTGTTGTATAGATTAAAAAGTAAAGATTGCAAAATAAATAGTAAACTAGAATTATAGATCGGAAACTTATATGATGTAAAGTAGCCCCGGGGGCCATAGGTTTCACTAGTGGATTCTCTAAAGATAGCATATATTATGGTGGGTGAACAAATTACTGCCGACCAATTGATAGAAAAATGCATAGTTATGAGAATATCTAGGCATGATCATGAACATAGGCATCACGTCCGTGTCAAGTAGACTGAAACGATTCTGCATCTAGTACTATTACTCGACACATTGACCGCTATCCAGCATGCATCTAGAGTATTAAGTTAATAAGAACAGAGTAACACATTGGGCAAGATGACATGATGTAGAGGGATAAACTCAAGCAATATGATATAAACCCCACCTTTTTATCCTCGATAGAAACAATACAATACGTGCCTTGCTGCCCCTACTGTCACTGGGAAAGGACACCGCAATATTGAACCCAAAGCTAAGCACTTCTCCCATTGCAAGCAAGATCAATCTAGCAGGCCAAACTAAATCAATAATTCGAAGAGACTTGCAAAGAAATCAAATCATGCATATAAGAATTCAGAGAAGAATCAAATATTGTTCATAGATAATCTTGATCATAAACCCACAATTCATCGGATCTCGGCTAACACACCGCAAAAAGTATTACATCGAATAGATCTCTAAGAACATCGAGGAGAACTTTGTATTGAGAACCAAAGAGAGAGAAGAAGCCATCTAGCTAATAACTATGGACTCGAAGGTCTGTGGTAAACTACTCACACATCATCGGAGAGGCTACGGTGTTGATGTAGAAGCCCTCCATGATCGAATCCCCCTCCGGCAGATCGCCGAAAAAGGCCCCAAGATGGGATCTCACGAGTACAGAAGGTTGTAGCGGTGGAAAAGTGGTTTCATGGCTCCCTTGGATGTTTTCAGGGTATAAGAGTATATATAGGCGAAAGAAGTAGGTCGGTGGATCTACGAGGGGCCCACGAGGGTGGGGGCGCGCCTACCCCCCTGGGCGCGCCCTCCTGCCTCGTGGCCGCCTCGTTGCGTCTCTGACTTCCACTCCTAGTCTCCAGGATTGTGTTTGTTCCAAGAAAGATCCTCATGAAGGTTTCGTGCCGTTTGGATTCCGTTTGATATTCCTTTTTTTGCGAAACACTGAAATAGGGAAGAAAATAACAATTTGCACTGGGCCTTCGGTTAATAGGTTAGTCCCAAAAATAATATAAAATAGTATATTAAAGCCCATTAAATATCCAATACAGATAATATAATAGCATGGAACAAGCAAAAAATATAGATACATTGGAGATGTATCAGTGATGAATAGTCAATCCCTATATATATACATGTTATTCTTCTGTAGATAGAGAAAATCACACGACTTATTAGCAGCAACCGTCTGTGTTATTATTGGTCTTCGCACACATTTCTGATTACACACCTATTTGCCGCATATCACAAACATCTTGTTCAGTTGAACCGTTTCCATTGTGTTGCCTAATCACACACAATTCATCCTAGTGAACCCTATGATGTATATCACACACACCTTCATCTGGTTGCACGTTTGTTTTGTTCCTCCTCATCGCAAACAGTTAGTTGAACTGAATCGTATGACCTACATCACACGCGCAACTAAAATCTGAACCGTGTTTAATGCATCCGTCATCGCAAACGTTTTGCACCTTTTTGATGGTTTTTTACACCACCGTTTGCGATTATGGCATCGCACACCGTTTCATCGAAGGGTCTCTAATCGTAGTGTCACATTTGGACCATCCTGCAGTAGTGAAATATCGATGGGTATAGCAGTTGATTTATCAGCCATTTGCAAAGAGATTTCAGTAGGCGTCAACTTATTCAAATCAAGTCTATGATACAAAGAGAAAGGCATAACACTACTACTGGCTCCAAGATCACATAAAGCAGTTTTAACCTAGTTTCTTTTAATGGAGCATGGTATAGTTGGTACTCCTGGATCTCCAAGTTTCTTTGGTATTCCACCCTTAAAAGTATAATTAGCAAGCATGGTGGAAACCTCGGCTTCCAGTATTTTTCTTTTATTAGTAACAATTTCTTTCATATACTTAGCATAAGGAGGCATTTTAAGCATATCAGTCAAACGCATACGCAAAAAGATAGGTCTAATCATTTCAGCAAAACGCTCAAAATCCTCATCATCTTTTTTCTTGGATGGCTTAGTGATATGTCCATTTAGAATCATGTTTTCTTACTGTTATTTAAGATGTTTTATCCATACTAATGCTTTTTGCAGTAATTCTGTCACATCCCTAGTTCTGGTATGACCTAGACTAGCTAGTCATGTGTGCATCATGTTTAAATTTCATCTAAATTTGAAATGGGGATTTACGAAACCTCAGAAATCATTTCTGGGAATGACCCAAATAAAAATTGCTCCAAAAGGGTCCAAGAAAATGTTCATGTCTCTCTCTGAAAATATTGGGCAGAGGTAAAATTCAAACCAATATTTTTAGGAGCTCAAAAATATTTATTTTGGCCATTTGGAATTAATGCAGTAATTATTTGCTTTGGATATATATTGTTATATATATAATATTGTCCAAAAATTATGCTAGTTGATGAGGAGCTCTGGAATAATACCACTAGCTCCTACAAAAATTGGCATAAGAAAATACATTAGTTTAGTATTATTTTAAAGGCAGAAACAAGTGTCAGAAAATAGAAAAGAAAACAAAAAAGGGGAAAACCTTACCTGGACTTACCTGGGCCACTTGCTGGCCTGACTCTGTGCCGGCCGAGCCAACTTGCCCCTGCTAGTCGTCCCTCTCCTCTCACCAGGAGGACAGGGGTGTGTGCCCGCGGCGCGCACGCACGCGTCCGGCCACCTCCTGCCTGTCTGCCTCACTCCCCCGTCGCCCTGGATGCCCTGGACGACACCACGCGCCGCCCCTCACCTCTCTCTCTCTCTCTCTCTCGTGGCCTCCCCTCCTCTCCCTCGCTTTCTCACGCGAATGGCCGAGCGCTGCCGTCGCTGCCGTTCACCGTAGCCGTAGCCACCGCCTCCCCCTCGCCCTCTCTCCGTGTCTGCAAGCTCCGCCGCAACATCCTCTACGTCCTTGACGAGCCAAGCAACCGGGGACGCCCCGTGGAGCCGTCACCTCCGTCTTCTTCACCTCCGGCCGCCCAAGATCGCCGGCGCCGCTCCGTCGACTCCAGAGCCTCCCCCGAGCCGCTGGGCACGCCTTCCGAACCAACGTGAGTTCCTGCACGTCCTGCCCCTAACCCCGTGGCTTGCCGCTCGCCGTAGCTTCGTTCCCCGCCGTGGCCATAGCTCTTCGCCGCCATCCTTGTCACCGCCGTCGCGCTAGCCGCTGCATCTCGCAACCACACGCGTCACCGTGCTCCTGGTGACGCCAGGAGGCCGTCGAGGCACTCCGCCGCCTTGAGCTTCGCTCCAGTGAGCTCCGGCCACCCCAGCTCCTCCTACCTGCTCCGCTGGATGCGCGAGATCCCGGGCTACGCCCCGGTGCCCTTAGTCGCCGCCCTCATGGCCTGTAACGCGGACGCTGCTGCGTCCAGAGGTCGCCGGCGTTAACCTCGCCGACCCGACGTGCGGGCCCGACCTGCCAGGTGATTAGCTTAAGCTAATCACCACTTAGTTAACCTTGAGACACTGACAGTGGGCCCCAGCGCCACTAATTGTAGTTAGATTAGTAAAAAACCTGTTAACGAACTGAGTCACTGACGTGTGGACCCCACATGTTAGGTTTGACATGGTCAGCCGTGGTTGACTCGCTGACGTCATGCCACTATCATGCTGATGCAGTTATTCATTTTCTGGTTTTAAATACATCAGGAAAATCCAGAAAATGATATAAACTTCTAAAATTCTTAGAAATTCAACCGTAGCTCATATTGAAATAAGTTATATATGAAAAATTATCAGGAAAATTCAATCTATCCATCTGTACTATTTTCATGCATGAAAAACCAACCTATACATGTTGTATATATGAAAACACACTTATGGCATTTAAAGGGACTTAAATTAGAGTTGCATTTGAACCTTTGGTTCAAATGGACCTCTTCCAAGTTGAATGCTAAATGCATTAGCTCAAAACAACATCACATCTTCATGCCATGTTCATGCATCATATTGTTGCATATGCTTGTGTTTTGATTGCCGACACCGTTCCTTCTCGATAGGTCCTGCTGCGGAGACCGATCCAGAGTATCTGTCAGTGGAGCAGTGCCCCCTCTGTTGATCTACCAAACAAGCAAACCCCCTTGTTCATTACGATACAATGCTACTCTCTCGCTTTTGCTCTCATTTATTGCATTAGGACAACAACAATTCAACTGCTACTTTATGCTGCGGTAGTTGAACCCATTCCTCTGCATGACCTGTCATTGCCACAGTAAATAGTTAAAACCCACTAGCATGTGTAGGAGTTGATTGAGCCATGTTGTGTTCCTACCATGCCATGCCTGCTATTGCTTAGAGTTGTGTCAGGTCTGATTCATCAGGAATGAATGGGAGTGTTACGATATGTTCTGGTGCTGAGAGTTAAGCATGTGAACACGATTTGGTAAAGGTAGCGGTGAGAGGCATGTAGGAGTACATGGTGGGTTGTCTCACTGGAACCGTCCTTAAGCATCGAGTTCCGTGTATGTCGTCCAATGACTAGCTACTACCACACATTGGAATGCTTAAGTGCCCCTCTCGACTTATTAACCGCCTTGATCTCTGTCTAGGAGTTGCAAATAGTTACTGGTGTTTGTAGGTAGTGCTATTTTTCTACCAAGTGGCACTCGGCAGGGTGGACTTGGGACAGACTAGGCACCATGGCCTGGTGTACCGAGTGGCACCCGGATGGTGGGCTTGGGAACCCTGTACACATTGTTTGGGGCCGTGAGCAAAACCCCAGCCGGATCTCCTCGCAGATGGAACCCGAATAAGCGATAAACCTGGACTAGAGTCTTGTGTGGTTAGTCAGGTCGTGGCCGACACCCTCGCCAGGCTTCCGCTTGAAGGTTGCCAAGATACATGACGTGTACATGGTGATAAGTGGTGAGAGCGTGTGTGAAGAAGTACACCCCTGCAGGGTTATCATGATCTATTTGAATAGCCGTGTCCTCGGTTATGGACTTCTTGGATGCTTATGTGGTACATAGACAACTTAAAGTGGATACTCTAAAATGCTCAAGACAAGTGTGAGTGCTATGGATGGCCTTCTCGTAGGGAGACGGGGATGAATCCATAGTAGTGTATTGACGTGGTGATTAGTGGACTCGTGTGCGCGGCCTCACCTCAAAGAAGTTTCTCGTTGTCGTAGAACAGGATAGACACTGAGTCAAAGTTGGCTTGCTGCAACCTAACCCCACATTACCTTTTTGATAGAAATGCATGTATGATAGGATCTGATGTAAGTTTTGTTGAGTACCTTTGTACTCACGTTTGCTTTATTTATGTTTTGCAGGTGAGACATCTGTCTCACTAGTAGTACCGCTTGGACTTAGACGAGTAGCTTGTTACCTCAACTACGATCTTGTACCCTTGGGGGGGTTCTTGTAGATAGTCAGGCTTCTCAGCCTTCTTCTTTTGTAGTTGTCTGTACTCAGACATGTAATGCTTCCGTGCTTGTATGCTCTGAATGATGGGTCATGAGACCTCTGTTTGTATTAATGCTATGTGGCTCTTTTGGGCCTTTGTCTATATGAGTTTGCGTTATGTTGTGATGCCATGTTGTACATCACATACTTGCATGTTATGCGTACATGTAACGTGTATTGCTATGTGTGGGATCCGACAACCTAGTTGTCTATCCTTGGTAGCCTCTCTTATGGGGAAATGTAGTCTAGTGCTTCCACCGAGCCATGGTAGTCCGCTACAGCCCGGTTTACCGGAGTCCTGCTAGCCCAGCACTACTGCTCCGGAACACTTAGACTGGCCGGCATGTGATTCACATCATTCCTGTGTCTGTCCCTTCCGGGAAATGTCACGCGGTGACATCTGGAGTCCTGCCTAGCCTGCTATAGCCTGAGTTCCCGGAGTCCTGTTAGCCCAGTTGCTACAGCCCGGATTCACACGCTGCTGACCGACATGCTTGATGTTTTTTCATGTATGCCTGTCCCTGTAAGTCAGTGCCACTTTGGGTTCATGACTAGTCATGTCGGCCCGGGTTCTCTGTCATATGGATGCTAGCGACACTATCATATATGTGAGCCAAAAGGCGCAAACGATCCCGGGCTAGGTAGGGCGACACCCGTGGGAATACCGTGTGTGAGGCCACAAAGTGATATCACGTGTTACATGCTAGATCGGTGTGACTTAGAATCAGGGTCCCGACAGCTTTGGTATCAGAGCCTGGCTGCCTGTAGGATTTCCAAGCCAACCTGGTCGAAGTTGAGTCTAGAAATTCTTTAGTTATGTAGGGGAATTGATTGTGGAAGGGAACGTAAGGCTCTCTTTACTCCTTATACCTCATGCCTTCTGATCTGAGTCATCCTATCCTCCTACTGGGTTAAGGAACTAGGATTTCTCGTCCGTCTATCAGGATCACGTGTTACTACTCCATAGTCTATTAGGATTGGTTGATTAGAGTCATATCCCAGTTCGAGTACCTCCGGTGTAGCTTGTTTAGTAATATCTCAGAACCTTGAGTGATGATGTTGAGTATGGTGCTACCCCATCTTTTGCAGAATGTTCCATTTTGAGCATTTTACTGCCATTATGCTGCCGGAATTGTCCTAGGAGTTCGAGAGATAACAATTTCTTGTGCTACCTTCTACATCCTATAGTTGATGTTGAATCCATCCTTGTTTCCTTGGTTGGTTCTTCAGGATGTCGTCAGTTAACCGAAGTTCTGTTGCTCGTAGCCGGAACCACAAAGATGGTAGGGATGAGGATCCTCCTGACCAGCCTTATTTGGCAGAGTTCATGTTAGAGATGGAGAAGAACAAGCGTGAGTATAACCGCTTGTTAGCACGTATTGAGGACAACACCGCACCCCAGTGCAAAGAGTCAGCGACCATCTATGATCTCATTGGTCTAAAACCACCTACCTTCCATCATTCCATTGAACCACTCGATGCAGATGACTGGCTTCGTAGTATCACTCACAAGCTGCATTCTGCGAACGTAGCTGAAAGTGACAAGGTCACCTACGCTGCATATCACCTGGAAGGTCCTGCTAGTCTTTGGTGGCAGAACTATGAGGCTATGCTTCCAGCTGGCCAGTTACCCACCTGGAGAGATTTCACTGAGGCTTTTCGCGAGCATCACATTCCTCAGGCTCTCATTGACCGCAAGAGAGAAGAGTTATGTAGTTTCACCCAGGGTAAGATGGCTGTTGATGCTTATAGTAGAGAGTTTGAGAACCTTGCCCGCTATGCTACAGAAGAAGTTTCCACAAACGCTAAGAAACAGGCTAGGTTCCAGAAGGGTCTCAACCCCAAGTTGCATCGTGATCTTCACTTGCACCATTGCAATACATTCCAGGCTCTTGTGAACAAGACCATTAATGCGGAGACATCTCAACTCACTTATGAGGAGTCTCGTAAGCACACCCGTGATTTGGGTTTTTCCTCCGGTTCTAGTTCGCAGAAGCACCGGATTTGGGTTTCAAACTCCGCTCTTCCACCCGGTTATACACCGAGGCCTTCTTGTGTGGCACCTCACCCAGTTCAGTTACATGCTCCACCCAGGCCTATTGGTAGACCGCTTGTCAATGCGGGTCCACGTCCTACTTCAGGGACTTGCTTCACATGCGGAGAGCTAGGACACTATGCCCGTGACTGCTCTCAAACCAACTATGCTCCACTCCCGCCTGAGAAGTCTGTTGGCCGTGGTAAGACATCACGCAAGGTGATTAGTGTCAAGTCAGCTCCCACTAAACGTGGATGTGTGCATCACGTCTCAGCTAAAGACGCTCATGATGATCTGAATGTCGTTCTTGGTACACTCCTTGTCAACTGTCATCCAGCTTCGGTTCTATTCGATACCGAAGCATCTCACTCCTTCATCTCTGAAGGCTATGCTCGTTTGCACGACATGTAATTTTGTGATATGCCAACTCCACTTGAAATCCAAACTCCAGGGTCTAGATGGAAAACTACCAGAATAAGCCATGGTAATAAAATCCTTGTTGACAGACTTGTATTCCTTGCATCACTTGTAGCCCTCAAGTCTTCAAATATTAGCATCATCTTGGGTATGGACTGGATGACAGCTCATCATGCCAAGATTAATTGTTTCACCAGGTCTGTTCATCTTACAAACTCATCTGGCAAGATAGTCACTGTCTCCACTAGAGTTGCAAAGCGCCAACTCTACTCTCTTAATGCCAACCCTCTTCCTGACCTTGAAGATATCTCGGTAGTCTGTGACTTTTCGGATGTCTTTCCTGAGGAACTGCCAGGTATTCCACCGGACAGAGATGTAGAGTTTGTCATAGATCTTATCCCAGGAACCGCTCCAATCTCTAGGAGACCTTACAAGATGACACCCTTAGAGCTAGCCGAGCTTAAGAAACAACTCGATGAATCCGCAAAAGGGTTTCATCCATCCTAGTTCTTCTCCCTTGGCTTGCCCTGTCCTCTTCGTCAAGAAGAAGGATGGTACGGACCGAATGGTTGTAGATTATCGTCCCGTTAATTTGGTCACGATAAAGAAAAATTATCCGCTCCCCAGGATCAACGACCTGTATGATCAGCTCACTGGATCCTTAGTCTTTTCCAAGATGGATTTGAGGTTAGGCTACCACCAAATCAAGATCAGAAATGGGAACATTCCTAAGACAACTTTCGTCACTCGTTATGGCCAGTACGGGTACACCATCATGTCCTTTGGTCTAACCAATGCTCCAGCTACTTTCTCCCGCTTGATGTACTCGATCTTCATGGAGTACTTAGATAAGTTCATCGTGGTTTACCTCGATGATATCCTTATTTACTTGAAGAACGAGGAAGAGCATGCCGAACATCTTAGACTTGTGTTAGAAAAACTCATAGAGCACCGCCTTTATGCCAAGTTCTCCAAGTGCGAATTTTGGTTGCCGGAAGTGACCTATCTCAGCCACGTAATCTCTGGTAAGGGCATTGCTGTCAATCCCGAGAGAGTTCAAGCCATTCTTGATTGGACTCCGCCTGAAACAGTTAAGCAAGTTAGGAGTTTCCTTGGCCTAGCCAGTTATTACCGTTGCTTGGTTGAGAACTTCTCCAAAGTGGCCAAACCTCTCACGGAACTTCTCAAGAAAGATAAAAAGTTTGAGTGGTCCCCACAGTGTGAGTATAGTTTTCAGGAACTGAAAAGATGCCTGACTTCTGCTCCCATACTTGTGCCACCGGATTTCAGTAAAGACTTTATTATCTATTGTGACGCCTCATGACTGGGACTAGGTTGCATTCTTATGCAAGATCGCCATGTGATTGCCTATGCATCTCGACAGTTGCATCCACATGAGGAGAATTATCCTACACATGATCTAGAGCTTGCAGCCATAGTCTATGCACTTAAGACCTGGCGACATTACCTCCTTGGTAAGTGTTGCGAGATTTACACCTGTCACCAGAGTCTCAAGTATATCTTCACCCAACCAGATTTGAACCTTAGACAAAGACGTTGGTTGGAGTTGATCTCAGATTACGACTTAGGGATCACTTACACTCCCGGTAAGGCCAATGTCATGGCTGATGCGCTAACTCGTAAGTCCTATTGCAACAATCTCATGTTGCAGCAGGGCCAACCACTTCTCCATGAGGAATTCTGTAAGCTTAACCTTGACATTGCTCCTCACAGATTCCTTTCTACCTTGGTGGCGAAACCTACCCTTGAGGATCAGATCATTACTGACCAGAAGTTTGATAAGGGTGTTATCCGCATTAAGAGGAACATTAAGAAGGGAGTTGGTGGTAGTTTCTCTATAGATGATCGAGGTGTTGTTTTCTTTGAGAATCGCTTGGTGGTTCCCAAGAATCAACATCTTCGACAATTAATCCTTAAGGAGGCGCATGAATCTCCTCTCACAATTCATCCCGGTAGTACTAAGATGTATCAGGACCTATGCCAGAGGTTTTGGTGGACTAGGATGAACAGAGAAATCGCTGAGTTCATTGCTAACTGTGATGTTTGTCGTCGCGTTAAGGCAGAACATCAAAGACCTGCTGGCACCCTTCAGCCTTTAGCCATTCCTGGGTGGAATTGGGATAAAGTTGGTATGGACTTCATCACCGGCTTTCCCAGGACCAAGAAAGGGAATAATGCTATCTTCGTAGTCATTGATCGTCTTTCCATGGTGGCTCACTTCCTACCTGTTCGAGAGAATATCACCGCTAGTCAGCTCGCTGACTTATATATTTCTCGAATAGTGTCACTTCATGGTGTTCCACTAGAGATCAATTCAGACCGTGGTAGTCTTTTCACTTCTCATTTCTGGGAGAGTTTCCAAACTGCCATGGGCACCCATCTTTCTTTCAGTACCGCTTTCCACCCCCAGTCAAGTGGTCTGGTGGAAAGGGTCAACCAAATTCTTGAAGACATGCTTAGAGCTTGTGTTATCTCATTCGGTATGGATTGGGAGAAGTGTCTTCCCTTCGCCGATTTTGCTTATAACAATAGCTACCAATCCAGCCTCAAGAAAGGTCCTTTTGAGGTTCTGTATGGACGAGGATGTCGAACACCTTTGAACTGGTCAGACACCGGTGAAAGACAATTCTTTGGACCAGATATGATCCAGGAGGCGGAAGAACAAGTTTGCGTCATTCGTGAGAATTTGAAAACAACCCAATCTCGTCAAAAGAGCCAGTATGACCGCCGTCATAAGGAAGTGGCTTATGAAGTTGGCGACAAGGCTTACCTTCGGGTTACTCCTTTGAAGGGTACCCATCGTTTCGGTATCAAGGGCAAGTTGGCTCCTCGTTACATTGGTCCTTTTTGCATTCTTGCTAAACAAGGAGAGGTTGCCTACCAGTTGGAACTACCCCCACATCTTTCTCGAGTTCATGATGTCTTCCACGTCTCTCAACTCAGGTGTTGCTTCTCGGATCCCATCCGTGGAGTGGACCATGAAACGCTTGATCTCCAAGATAACCTAACATATCGAGAGTACCCTGTTCGCATTCTTGATCAAGCAGAGCGTGTTACCCGACGTCAGAACATCAAGTTTCTCAAAGTTCAGTGGTCTCATCATTCTGAGAGAGAAGCTACTTGGGAGCGAGAAGATCGGCATCGACTGGACTACCCCACCTTCTTCCCGTCGACCCTTGAATATCGGGACAAGATTTTTCCAAGTGGGGGCGAGTTGTCACATCCCTAGTTCTGGTATGACCTAGACTAGCTAGTCATGTGTGCATCATGTTTAAATTTCATCTAAATTTGAAATGGGGATTTATGAAACCCTCAGAAATCATTTCCGGAAATGACCCAGATAAAAATTGCTCGGTCCAAGAAAATGTTCATGTCTCTCTCTGAAAATATTGGGCAGAGGTAAAATTCAAACCAATATTTTTAGGAGCTCATAAATATTTATTTTGGCCATTTGGAATTAATGCAGTAATTATTTGCTTTGGATATATATTGTTATATATATAATATTGTCCAAAAATTATGCTAGTTGATGAGGAGCTCTGGAATAATACCACTAGCTCCTACAAAAATTGGCATAAGAAAATACATTAGTTTAGTATTATTTTAAGGACAGAAACAAGTGTCACAAAATAGAAAAGAAAACAAAAAAGGGGAAAACCTTACTTGGACTTACCTCGGCCACTTGCTGGCCTGACTCTGTGCCGGCCGAGCCAACTTGCCCCTGCTAGTCGTCCCTCTCCTCTCACCAGGAGGACAGGGGTGTGTGCCCGCGGCGCGCACGCACGCGTCCGGCCACCTCCTGCCTGTCTGCCTCACTCCCACGTCGCCCTGGATGCCCTGGACGACGCCACGCGCCGCCCCTCACCTCTCTCTCTCTCTCTCTCTCTCTCTCTCTCGTGGCCTCCCCTCCTCTCCCTCGCTTTCTCACGCGAATGGCCGAGCGCTGTTGTCGCCGCCGTTCACCGTAGCCATAGCCACCGCCTCCCCCTCGCCCTCTCTCCGTGTCTGCAAGCTCCGCCGCAACATCCTCTACGTCCTTGACGAGCCAAGCAACCGGGGACGCCCCATGGAGCCGTCACCTCCGTCTTCTTCACCTCCGGCCGCCCAAGATCGCCGGCGCCGCTCCGTCGACTCCAGAGCCTCCCCCGAGCCACTGGGCACGCCTTCCGAACCAACGTGAGTTCCTGCACGTCCTGCCCCTAACCCCGTGGCTTGCCGTTCGCCGTAGCTTCGTTCCCCGCCGTGGCCATAGCTCTTCGCCGCCGTCCGTGTCACCGCCGTCGCGCTAGCCGCTGCAGCTCGCAACCACGTGCGTCACCGTGCTCCTGGTGACGCCAGGAGGCCGTCGAGGCACTCCGCGGCCCCTGCCGTGCCCCGTAGCTCGATCCTGCCCGAACCTGCGCGCCGGCCGCCGCCTTGAGCTCCGCTCCGGCGAGCTCCGGCCACCCCAGCTCCTCCTACCTGCTCCGCTGGATGCGTGATAGCCTGGGCTACACCTCGGTTCCCTTAGTCGCCAGAGGTCGCCGGCGTTAACCTCGCCGGCCCGACGTGCGGGCCCGACCTGCTAGGTGATTAGCTTAAGATAATCACCACTTAGTTAACCTTGAGACACTAACAGTGGGCCCCAGCACCACTAATTGTAGTTAGATTAGTAAAAAAAACCCTGTTAACTAACTGAGTCACTGACGTGTGGACCCCACACGTCAGGTTTGACCTGGTCAGCCGCGGTTGACTCGCTGACGTCATGCCACTGTCATGCTGACGCAGTTATTCATTTTCTGGTTTTAAATAAATCAGGAAAATCCAGAAAATGATATAAACTTCTAAAATTCATAGGAATTGAACCATAGCTCAGATTGAAATAAGTTATATATGAAAAATTATCAGGAAGATTCAATCTATCCATCTGTACCATTTTCATGCATGACAAACCAACCTATACATGCTGTATATATGAAAACACACTTATGGCATTTAAAGGGACTTAAATTAGAGTTGCATTTGAACCTTTGGTTCAAATGGACCTCTTCCAAGTTGAATGCTAAATGCATTAGCTCAAAACAACATCACATCTTCATGCCATGTTCATGCATCATATTGTTGCATATGCTTGTGTTTTGATTGCCGACACCGTTCCTTCTCGATAGGTCCTGCTGCGGAGACCGATCCAGAGTACCTGTCAGTGGAGCAGTGCCCCCTCTGTTGATCTACCAGGCAAGCAATACCCCTTGTTCATTCCGATACAATCCTACTCTCTCGCTCTTGCTCTCATTTATTGCATTAGGACAACAACAATTCAACTGCTACTTTATGCTGCGGTAGTTGAACCCATTCCTCTGCATGACCTGTCATTGCCATAGTAAATAGTTAAAACCCACTAGCATGTGTAGGAGTTGATTAAGCCATGTTGTGTTCCTACCATGCCATGCCTACTATTGCTTAGAGTTCTGTCAGGTCTGATTCATCAGGAATGAATTGGAGTGTTACGATATGTTCTGGTGCTGAGAGTTAAGTGTGTAAACATGATTTGGTAAAGGTAGCGGTGAGAGGCCATATAGGAGTATGTGGTGGGTTGTCTCACTGGAACCGTCCTTAAGTACTGAGTTCCGTGTATGTCGTCCAATTACTAAGTGCCCCTCTTGACTTATTAACCGCCTTGATCTCTGTCTAGGAGTTGCAAATAGTTTCTGGTGTTTGTAGGTACTGCTATTTTTATAACGAGCGGCACCCGACATGGTGGACTTGGGACAGACTAGGCACCATGGCCCGGTGTACCGAGTGGCACCCGGATGGTGGGCTCGAGAACCCTGTACACATCCCTGTACACATCATTTGGGGCCGTGAGCGAAACACCGGCCGGATCTCCTTGCGGATGGAACCCGAATAGGTGATAAACCTGGACTAGAGTCTTGTGTGGTTAGTCAGGTCGTGGCCGACACCCTCGCCAGGCTTCCGCTTGAAGGTTGCCGAGATACATGACGTGTACATGGTGATAAGTAGTGAGAGCGTGTGTGAAGAAGTACACCCCTGCAGGGTTATCAAGATCTATTCGAATAGTCGTGTCCTTGGTTATGGACTTCTTGGATGCTTACGTGGTACATATACAACTCAAAGTGGATACTCTAAAATGCTCAAGACAAGTGTGAGTGCTATGGATGGCCTTCTCGTAGGGAGATGGGGATGAATCCATAGTAGTGTATTGATGTGGTGATTAGTGGACTCGTGTGCGCTGCCTCACCTCAAAGAAGTTTCTCGTTGTCGTAGAACATGATAGCCACTGAGTCAAAGTTGGCTTGCTGCAACCTAACCCCACATTACCTTTTTGATACAAATGCATGTATGATAGGATCTGATTTAAGTCTTGCTGAGTACCTTTGTACTCACGTTTGCTTTATTTATGTTTTGCAGGGAAGACATCTGTCTCACTAGTAGTACCGCTTGGACTATGACGAGTAGCTTGTTACCTCAGCTACGATCTTGTACCCTTGGGAGGGTCTTGTAGATAGTCAGGCTTCTCAGCCTTTTTCTTTTGTAGTTGTCTGTACTCAGACATGTAATGCTTTCGTTGCTTGTATGCTCTGAATGATGGGTCATGAGACCTCTGTTTGTATTAATGCTATGTGGCTCTTTTGGGCCCTTATCTATATGAGTTTGCGTTATGTTGTGATGCCATGTTGTACAACACATACTTGCATATTATGCGTACGTGTAACGTGTATTGCTATGTGTGGGATCTGACAACCTAGTTGTCTATCCTTGGTAGCCTCTCTTATGGGGAAATGTAGTCTAGTGATTCCACCGAGCCATGGTAGTCCGCTACAGCCTGGTTTACCGGAGTCCTGCTAGCCCAGCACTACTGCTCCGGAACACTTAGACTGGCCGGCATGTGATTCACATCATTCTTGTGTCTGTCCCTTTCGGGAAATGTCACGCGGTGACATCCGGAGTCCTGCCTAGTCTGCTACAGCCCGGGTTCCCGAAGTCCTGTTAGCCCAGTTGCTATAGCCCGGATTCACACGCTGCTGACCGACATGCTCGATGTTGTTTCATGTATGCATGTCCCTGTAAGTCAGTGCCACTTTGGGTTCATGACTAGTCATGTCGGCCCGGGTTCTCTGTCATATGGATGCTAGCGACACTATCATATACGTGAGCCAAAAGGCGCAAATAGTCCCGGGCCAGGTAAGGCGACACCCGTGGGAATACCGTGCGTGAGGCCGCAAAGTGATATGACGTGTTACATGCTAGATCGATGTGACTTAGAATCGGGGTCCCGACAAATTCTAATGCCTTTTCTCTCATAATATGCAAGGTATACAGAAAGAGAGAGAATTCCAGCAGCTGAAATCTGGACCTGGAAAAGCTACGTCAGGCCACCTACTCTGCACAACTCCAAACAAGCTAAAACTTCACAGAGATTTTTTATGAATTATTTGAGGAATATTGGAGCAAATAGCTACCATAGGGGGCCCACCAGGTTGGCACAACCCACCTGGGCACGCTAGGGAGCCCAGGCGCAGCCTGGTGGGTTGTGCTCACCCAGGCCCACCTCTGGTGACCATCTTCTAATATATAGGTCATTTTGACCTAGAAAAAAAATAAGGAGAGGACTTTCAGGATGGAGCGTGTCAGGACCGGTTTTCCAATAGAATATTTATTGAAAAACCGACCATTATATCATACCGGTATAGAAGAATCCTCCTTAATGGTAGACAAATCCTCGATACAGAAATCTAGAAGTACTAAATATTATACAAGGTTGAGCTAAGGCTGCTCAACAATTTATTACAAGCACGCCGATATTATACATAAAGGCGGATATGACACAAAGGGTATGGTGGCATAACTACTGACTCGTAATAAAAGTGGTGGTGGATATGTCACAGTGAAGTGGGTGACATGACTCCAAAATCTTACAGCTCATCAAGCGCCGGAGTGAGGCTCGATGATTTTATTAGGGTAGCGGAAGCGTATGTAATACAAGTGACCAACTCCAGGATCGCACAGGACTGACTGGGACTCCTCTAGGCATCGGACTCGCTATCGCACTCTTCATCCATAAGATTTCCTTCGTCAACATCTGGCCAAATAAAACAAGCTTGGTGAGTACTTTGAATGTACACGCAAGACAGTTTGGACATAAGATATAACAAATGCAAACACGATGCACATGAGCAGACAAGGAATGCGCACTTAGATAATAAATTTGCACTGCATGTTAAATAAAAAGGAAGTCAGGCGGTAGTCCTCCCGAAATCCCAATAAAATAGTTGAAGACTGATCGGGTGTCTGAAGCGACGCCTCGAAAGGTAAAATAACTTAACATGTCGCAGTGGGTGTTAGGGCGACACCACATAAAGGGCTTATATTGAAACGTAAATGACAGTACGTGCCACAGTCGGACGTCTAAACGACATCTCGAAAAGGGCTTATAACGAAAGTAAATAACAAGGATGCCACAATCGGACGTCTGAGCGACATCACATAAAGGGCTTATATCAAAAGTAAATAACAAGAATGCCACAGTCGGACGTCTGAGCGACATCACATAAAGAGCTTATATCAAAAGTAAATAACAAGAATGCCACAGTCGGACGTCTGAGCAACATCACATAAAGGGCTTATACCAAAAGTAAATAACAAGAATGTCACAGTCGGAAGTCTGAGCGACAGCACATAAAGGGCTTATACCAAAAGTAAATAACAAGAATGCCACAGTCGGATGTCTGAGCGACATCACATAAAGGGCTTATATCTCATCATTCGAATTCATGTAGCTCATGAAGGTAACATCATTCCACGGAATACTCGGTACATGATAATAAACTGGTTAGTCCATCCACGGGAATAACATTCAGCCGGGTTTACCACTCTGAGTTTCATGCATATTCTCCGGAGACTGTCACTGAGACTGACACTGAGATTTACAATAATATGTTGATCAAAGTCCTTGACCATGGACATGGTTACTCGAATGGTTTTGACTCTGTAGAGTTTGTACTCTTCAACCACAGCCAACGGATTTTAGTAGTCACAAAGGACTAGTTCCATTTACGGTATTTCAGGAGAAACGCATCTAACCAGTACACACCCATTCCACATTCCGCTGTCAGGAATCACCCTAGGCAACGTTCAAGAAAAACTCTAAGACGGGGAGGCTACAACCTTGAATAGCATGGGATCAAATTTATATCGCGCCTCTAAGGGGTGCCCCCCTCTCGGTCCCAACCAGAAACACCCATGCCCCCTAACCGGATGACGGGCTTTAATCCAGGGCCATGGAACCCTCATCACGGCCCCTCTATTTGGTTTGTACAAGGAAAGAGGTTTGCAACTTACTAAACCGTATTCTTTGTAGAAAACATGTGGTAGCACGAAAGGGGACGAACAGGAACAAGACTTGATCCACGTTAATACTGGAGTTAAACAGTTGATATAAAACAGGCATGCTTCAACAAAACCATCTTGCAACCTATCATGCCACCACATGATCAGGTTATCTCACCATCATATGAACACATCGAATTTTGAAGCTCACTTGCAGCTTGCTTGCATGAAATATAACATTCACAAATGCTTATATAAACATGTCATGAGAAAACCACTTAAGCAATCATGAAAAACACTCATCATATCAAAGGTTCAAACATGCTTGCCTGGTTCGGAGTAGTTGGAGTCTAGCTCGGCGAAGTTTGCGGCTCCGTCACCTCCTTCGGTATATACGTTATAAAAGAAATCAGATACTAACGTAAATACCGTGCGTGCATAAAATATTGTTCCAAATATATTTCAAATAAATATGATAAAAAAAACTAGATAGAAAAATAAAGATGACAGAAAAAGAATCAGCTCAAAATCATCTTTTGTTTAAAAGTTATAAAGGTTTTAGTCTAGGGACTAATCTGTGATGAAATAGAAACTTTCCAGGGGCTAGTTTAAAAAACAGAAAACGTTTTGGTTAGAAATACACCGACCCAAAGGGAAAACGTACTTTGCCCGAAGGCGCTTTCAGAAAACGTTTCGAATAAAAGAGGAGAGGCTGACGAGGGGGTCCCGCATGTCAGGTTTAAAAATCCCACCGTCGACCGAAGTGAATGATGATCGCCGGCGACAATTGAATGTGATCTAGAGGACGGCAAGGGTATGGTTGCACTCACGGGATAGTTCCACATCGGTGGGTGTTGGAGTTGGTCGTCGGCGAGCACCACGTCGACGGCGGCTTCCACTCCGGCGGACGGCGGTTCGGTCGAGGATGGATCCCTCCGAAGAGAGCTACAAACGCAAAATTGAAGCGTGGGTTAGGGGAGTAGGTGCACTAGGAGGCTACTGGCATAGTTTGGGGAGCGGGGGTGCACTCACTAGGGAGAATCTTGCCAGAGCCCGAAGCGGATCAGGGCGGCCGTAGTCATGGAAGAAGGCCTCCTCGAGGTCCTCCTAGCGGCTGGGCGCAGTTTTGGTCAGGTGGAGGAGTGGTGCTGGGTCGAAGGCGAGCTCGGGGCCTCCATTTATTGCCGGCCCGAGGCGGTTGCCGAGAACAGGATTTCTCCGGTGAGTAATTACAGCGAGGTGGTGGTCGAGCTGACAGCTTAGGTGACTGGGCAGCTGCGGATCAGTTTACTGGTTCCATTCAACGGCTAATCTTGGTACAACTTGGGCGATACTCCAAGCCTTCGACGGAACGGCCTCACGGGCTCGTCGGCAACAAAGAGCATGCTCTACGCCTCTCAGGCCGTGGCGACAATTCTGCAGTGCGTCCAGAGAAGAGGACGGCCATGCGGAGGCTCCTAGTGGTGTGGGCGGTGCTGGACGGCGCCGTTCTGCAGTGCTGGCCGCTATTGGTCTCCACGGGCGGTTCTGCCATCGCGGGAGGCGCCGGAGATGACGTGAAACGTCGCCACCGACGCTCGCGACCGGCCAAACAACCGTGTAGCGCACTGGATAAGGAGGGGGAACAGAGAGCAAGAGGCCAGGGCGAGCACTGGCGAGATTGACGCCAAGCTCTGAAGAAAACGACACTGACGACTGAAGCTTAACACTGAAACTCTAAATTTGAACAGGAACAGTGCACACCAGCTATTCGACGAAATGTTTGGCACATGTGGAAAATTTTTCTTCAGCTGAAACTTGGTGAGGTGATCTGTTGGTGCATCTAGAGGCTGCCTGAATTATCTCAGAATTTTTGGAAAAGAAAAAGGATGAAATTCACAAAAATGGCAAATCTGGTCCAAACTTGCAGCAAGCAAATTTTGAAAAATTTGAACTGTGGACCAGCAGATCTTGATGGATCTAGGTTGAGGGTACTAAGGAGTAGCTAGGGTAAGTTACTTGGGCTTAGAAACTTAAGGAATCTGGTACCTCCTTTGTAAATCCCAGGAGTCCAAAATAAATTACAGAAAAAGGTTTGAGTATAAAATAAATAGAAATAAAATCTAAAAGAGGTTGAAACCTGCTGGAATTGGATGCTTGGCTTGACCCAAAGTAGGGAGGTGGGTTTTGGAAGAAAGTTTTCAACATAGGTCATGGCAAGAGAGAAATTTTTGAATGGGGAAGAATAAATCCATAATTTATAGGAATTCTTTTTAATAAAAAGGAATTGTAAAAACCTTCCAAAAATTATTTGTGTTGAGCCAACACAAGATGAAAAATCTTCAGGACCAAAAATCAAGATTGGGAAGAACTTATGAAATATTTGTCATAAAAAGATTTGAGAAGATGAGCCCCTTTTTTTCAAAAAAAATCAAGTGACCTCCTTAAAATCAAATAAATGAGTTGATAAAAATCAAAACCAAAATTTTGGGGTGTTAAAACACCTACCCCCTTAGGAAAAATCTCGTCCCTGAGATTTCAGCTGACCCTCAAATAGGTGTGGGTACTCTGCTCGAAGGAAATCCTCTCTTTCCCATGTTGCTTCATCCTCGGTGTGATTACTCCACTGGACCTTGAAAAACTTAATTGTTTTCTGACGGGTCCTCCTTTCGGACTCCTCCAATATTTTTATTGGATGTTCCGTGTAGGTGAGGTCTGGTTGTACGTCAATGCTCTCATGAGATACATGCTTCTCTGGGTTGCTTACACAATTCCTCAACTATGAGACGTGGAACACGTCGTGGACGTCTGACAGCTCTTCGGGTAGGTCTAGCTGGTCGGCCACCGTGCCTCTTCGTGCAATCACACAAAAGGGTCCAATAAACCGTGGTGTTAGCTTTCCTTTAACTTTGAACATTGCAGGCCCCTCATAGGAGATACTCGTAGATACACATATTCACCGGGTTCAAAGCGCACTTCACGATGTTTTTGATCGTAAAAACTCTTTTGTCGGCTCTGGGCTGTCTTCAGTCGATTCTTGATTAGTCTAACTTTCTCCCCAGCTTCCTTGAGCATGTCTGGGCAGAAGATACGACTGTCTCCTATTTCTGGCCAATTTAATGGGGTACGACATCTTCGCCCGTACAAGGCTTCAAAAGGTGCCATTTGTAGACTGGCTTGGTAACTGTTGTTGTATGCGAACTTGGCATACGGTAAGCTTTCTTCCCAACTGGTTCCATAGATGAGAACACATGCTCTTAGCATGTCCTCTAGAATTTGGTTCACACGTTCAGTTTGTCCTCCAGTCTGGGGGTGGTATGCTCTACTGAATACTAGTTGAGTTCCCAGAGCTTGTTGTAAATGATCCCAAAATCTAGAGACGAATTGAGTGTCTCTGTCGGATATTATAGTCTTTGGAATTCCATGCAGACAAACTATACGGGAGAGATAAAGTTTGGCAAGCTTCTGAGTGGTGTGGGTTGTCTTTACTGGGATGAAATGTGCCACCTTAGTTAATCTATCCGTGATGACCCATATGGCATCATTTCCGTGTCGTGACCAAGGTAGTCTGACAATAAAATCCATTCCAATTTCGTCCCATTTCCACTCAGGTATCCTGTTTGGCTGTAATAGTCCTGCTGGTTTTTGGTGCTCGGCTTTAATGCACTGACATGAATCACAACATGCAATCAATGTGGCTATATCCCTCTTCATACCGTTCCACCAAATTTTTTCCTGAATGTCCTTGTACATTTTGGTTCCTCCAGGGTGGACTGAATATGGAGCGGTGTGGCCTTCGGCTAGAATTTGCTGTTTGAGGTCCTCTATATTTGGTACGCAAAGTCTGTCTCCGTACCATAATATTCCCTTATCGTCTATGACGAATTCTGAGGCCTTGCCCAGATTCACTTTTCTTTTTATGCCTCTGATGCTGGGGTGTCCATGCTGAGCCTTCTTAATCTGATCCATTAGGGTGGGTTGTATTTCCAAATTTGACACATTGCTTGAAGTGACCATCACCAAGTTGAGTTTGGCGAACTCCTGCTGAAATTCAGGTCTCAAGTTTTGTAGACTGTCGTTGCTCGAGCTGGGGTTTCGACTAAGAGCATCTGCCACTACATTCGCCTTTCCTGGATGGTAGTGAATGCCAACATCATAATCTTTCACTAATTCCAACCAGCGCAATTGTTGTAAATTGAGTTCGGGTTGTGTGAAAATATATTTGAGGCTTTTATGGTCCGTATATATTTCACAACGATTTCCCAGCAAAAAGTGCCTCCATTCTTTGAGTGCATGAATGACTGCTGCTAATTCCAAGTCATGAGTAGGATAATTTTCTTCATGCTTTTGTAGTTGCCGGAAGCGTATGCGACTACTTTGCCTTCTTGCATTAGTACACATTCGAGGCCCTTCCGGGATGCGTCACAATATACTTCAAAACTTTTGTGTATGTCTGGTACAACCAATACTGGTGCTGTTGTTAATTTCCTTTTGAGTTCTTGGAAACTTTTCTCGCAAGCTTTAGTCCATACAAATTTCTTATCCTTCTTGAGTAACTGTGTCATTGGTTTTGCTATGGTGGAGAACCCCTCAATAAACCTTCGGTAATATCCAGCCATTCCCAGGAAACTTCGCACATCTGTTACGTTGGCTGCTTGTTTCCAGCCAAGTACGGCCTTGACTTTTTCTGGGTCCACGGCAACACCCTCTTGGGTCAATACATGGCCTCGAAAACCAACCTGTCTTAACCAAAATTCAAATTTGCTGAATTTGGCGTATAATTGATGTTTCCTTAATTCTCCAAGTACAATTCTGAGATGTTCAGCATGTTCTACTGGTGTCTTAGAGTATACTAGAATATCATCAATGAACACCACAACAAATTTGTCCATAAATTTCATAAACACTTTGTTAATGAGGTGGACAAAATATGCGGGGGCGTTTGTTAGTCCAAACGGCATTACTGCAAATTCATATAATCCATATCCGTAGGTGAATGCTGTCTTAGGGATATCTTCTGTCCGTACTTTTAATTGATGATACCCCGACCTTAAATCAATTTTTGAGAAAACCTTGGCTTGTGCGAGCTGGTCAAATAAATCATTTATCCATGGCATCGGATATTTGTTTTTGATGGTGACCATGTTGAGTGCTCGATAGTCTATACATAATCTCAGTGTCCCATCCTTTTTCTTGGCAAATAATACTAGTGAACCCCAAGGTGAGGAGCTGGCCCGTATAAATCCTTTGTCCAATAATTCTTTTATTTGCTTCTTCAATTCTACCAACTCGGAGGGTGCCATTCTATAGGGTTTCTTGTAAATGGGGGTGGTTCCAGGTGCTAGTTCAATGATGAACTCTATTTCCCGGTCTGGTGGCATGCCTGGTAGTTCTTTGGGAAATACGTCAGGGAAATCACACACCACTGGAACTTTCCTTAACTCTGAAATGTCCACCTTGTTCAACCTTGGATGCCATGATATTGGTCTTTCTTGAGCTGCAACTTTTATCGTCTTCCCGTGATGATGAGTAAGAATTACAGTCCGATTGAAGCAGTCGATAAATCCCTTGTTGGTGGTTAACCAGTCCATTCCTAGTGTCGGTGTCAAAACCGGCGGATCTCGGGTAGGGGGTCCCGAACTGCCCATCTAGGCCGGATGGTAACAGGAGGCAGGGGACATGAAGTTTTACCCAGGTTTTGGCCCTCTTGATGGAGGTAAAACCCTACGTCCTGCTTGATTAATATTGATGATATGGGTATTACAAGAGTTGATCCACCACGAGATCAGAGAGGCTGAACCCTAGAAGCTAGCCTATTGTATGATTGTTTATGTGTATGTTGTCCTACGGACTAGAACCCTCCGGTTTATATAGCATCGGAGAGGGTTAGGGTTACATAAAGTCGGTTACAATGGTAGGAGATCTGAACATCCGTATCGCCAAGCTTGCCTTCCACACCAAGGAAAGTCCCTTCCGGACACGGGACAGAGTCTTTAATCTTGTATCTTCATAGTCCGGGAATCCGGCTGAAGGTATAGTTCGGCTATCCGAACACCCCCTAACCCAGGACTCCCTCAGTAGCCCCTGAACCAGGCTTCAATGACGACGGGTCCGGCGCGCAAATTGTCTTCGGCATTGCAAGGCGGGTTCCTCCTCGAAGTACTTCATAGAAGATCTTAAACACGAAGATAGTGTCCGGTTCTGCAAAATAAGTTTCCACATACTGCCCTAGAGAGAATAATATTTACACAAATCTAATCTGCTGACGTATTCCATGGTGCGACACACCACGGCCAAGCCTTTATCCGAGTCATTTAATTACCTACCTCAGCATGTTATGTGAGGTGGTTTCCTTGGCACGTCTTGTTAAAGCAGAGATCGTGTCCCCTTATTACGGGATTCTCATCAATACGGGCATGGGTAACTGAACCGCTTCTTGGACTCCTAGATCATAGGCAAGTCCAAACGGACACGGGGAGGATGCTTGATATCCACCCTCTTTATAAAAGGGGCAAAGCTTTTACTTTTCCCTCCCGTGCTCAATCGAATCCTTCCCTCGCCTCAAGCTCAAACGCCCAAAGCTCAGGTTAGGTGCTCTGAACCCTCAGTCATGTCCGGATCCAGTCTTCAAGGCCGATGGATGCCCGCTTCCGTCACGGAAGAAGACATCAAAAAGTTGAGGGAGGCCAGGTATCTGACTGCCGAAATGTCGCATCGGCTGCCTCCCCGGGGGCAGGCCGTCCCCTCTCCCAAACCCAACGAGAGCGTCGTGTTCGTCCCCCACTTCCTCCGAGGTCTAGGTTTTGCACTGGATCTTTTCGTCAGGGGCTTGATGTTTTATTACGGGCTAGATTCCCATGATCTAGCTCCGGACTCCTTCCTGCATATCACGACTTTTGTTGTCGTATGCGAGGCCTTCCTCCGGGTTACCCCCCACTTTGGCTTATGGCTCAAGACCTTTGAAGTGAAGCCGAAGATGATCGAACGACAACATGCAAAGTGTGGAGGTGCCTCAATACGCAATATGACGGGAGCTCCATGGCCCAAAGGTTCCATCCCAGAGGTGTCTGCATTGTGGCAACAGGAGTGGTTCTACATCACGACTCCTAGAAGTGCCAAGTGGGTGGCCGCCCCTGTTTTTCGCTCGGGCCCTCCACCATGACTGATGTCATGGATCAGCTGAGGACTGAGTTTGGGTCCATCCAAGGACGTGCCTTTACTACAAAGCCGTATTCGAGATCTCTTCAACGAAGATCTCAGTTTGGTCGCGGTAATACAAGTTATGCTGGTTCGTCAAGTCCAGCCTTGCAAACATCGGCCCCTTCGCTTGTGGGAGTTCAATCCCGAGGGTCCGCGTGCCATTCAAAATTTTCTCGGCCTGACGCACGAGGATATGTATAAGTTATTCTTCGGATCTCAAGTAGAGTGTCCGGAAATCACCGAGGACGTGGGCCTGAGTAGTAACCGCGCCGCCGAACAGGTAAGGAATCTTCCGGCCGAACATATTACCTTTCCTTCGTTACGAGGTTATTTCTGAGAGTTTGCTTTCTCGACCAGGACTGGCTAACAAAGGCGAAGTTGATTCGGTGTTCGGCCCCCCTCCCTGAGGGTTTGGAGAATCCGGTATTGGAAAAGATGCTCCAGGCCGCACCTTGCCCGGATCCCTTGAAGGAAGATACTGTGGAGGATAATGCGGGTGGACGCGGGCCCCCAACGCTACCTATTCTAACCGAGGGAGCGAGCGTCTTCATGAAGGAAGACGACTGGAAGAGGAAAAGGACTGCGCCTGGGAATTCGGAAGCCGAAGCTTCCAAATGGGAGAAGAAATCTTCCTCCGGTGGCCCTACCTTGGGGGGCGCTGCTGCCGCACAAAGTCCGCGGGGGGATCAATTCTCCCGGGAGTCGTAAGTGACCCGAAAACTTTAATAGTACATATATGCCATCCTTTTCTTCTGAGAAAATAACCACCGCATATATTTGTGCAGTTCGGGCCTTAGCCCCACTCAAATGAGCTCGTCTTCAGGGGATCTTCTTCCAGAGATGATGGAGAGCGAGACGCCTCCTCCGGACTCCTCCGCTCCGGAATAGGGCAACCCTGAAGTGTTGTCGCGGAGGGCCTCTCCATGTTCGGAGAGGCCAGAAGGTGATCCTATTGATCCCCGAGGCTCCCAGTGTCCGGCTCCCGAAGAGAGTAGACAAAAGAGTCCAACGCCATCTAGTGTGCGATCGGACGTTCTGAGGGAGTTGATGGGGAGAGTGGCCATCTCAGATGATCACCGTGTGCTGATGAATATGGTGATGGAGAGGATATCGTCCGCCGAAAGCGGATTGCATGAAGCTTTTATGAGTCTACTGACAGGCTTTGAGGTATGTAAAAAGGAATGTGTAATAGTCCTCCACATGCTAGGTGTGCCCTATGTAGATAGTAGCCCCTGAGACTCTGGTTGTCATCAGAAATGATGACGAATGGAGGATCATATTCCCAGGTAATAACCATACTGCCTTTATGTGTAGGAGATGGAAGCTCCGGTGGCCAGCCGGACTAGCCAGTTTGCCCGTTTAGAACGGTAGTTGGATGCGGCAGATGCCGACATCGAGCTTGTTAACAGAAGGCTTGACGAGGCGAAGGGTAATTATCCTTGTCTGGTAAACGCTACATAGGAAGAGTATGATTCTAGTGTTTTTAACATGTTATGACTGCAGATGGAGCTGCCATCGTTGAAGCCTTGCGGGCAGAACTTGCCCGAGCCAAGGAACAAGCAAGATTGGGTAATGCGGCTGCTTTGAAGGCGGCCGAAGAGTTGCGAGCCGAGAAGGCCTCACATGGCGAGAGCCGGAAGAAGATGGCCAATATGGCCGTAGAATTAGAAGCCGCCGTAGACTCTTGTCGGGCTCTTGAAAAGGAAAACCAGGTGAAGGCATCAGACCTTGAGAAGGCTGCTGTAACGGGAAAAGACCTCCGCTCTGCTATGAGGGCAAAGAAGGAGGAGCTGTGGGAAGCCGGGGATATTGTAGCCGGGAAGTCCTTTATGCTGCAGAGGAAGTACGGAGATCCACGGTATGCCTCTCTGGATCGGCTGTGGAGTTCGGAGGATGCATACATGGATTTGGCGGCGAGCGCTGCCGATGCGGCCAAGTACTTCCAGAGTCAGACGGACCGTGATGTAGACCAGGTGTTTTGGAAGAAATTCCTTTCTCCCAAGCGTCCGCTTTCGTTGACGGACCAATTGGCCGAATGGGCCGAACTAAATAGGTTGTCCGGACTCTCCATGAGGTCTGTTGTGGATCAGCTATGGCCGGGAAGGTCAAAACCGAGCAGCTATTTCAACTTGGTGCAGCAGGTCCTCGATGTGGTGCCGCGCATAAATGCTATGAAGATGTCGGTGTGCATAGAAGGCACACGGATGGCCTTTGCCCGTGCTAAAGCATACTGGGCAGAGATGGATGCTACCACTGTTGCAGCGTAGGATTCGGCCATAGGTTGAAGGGCTGCTGAGCACTACTTTGAGGAAGTTCTTGAGGGTGCTCGTTTGATAGAGACCCAGTGCTCAAAAAATATTATGTTTGAGTGACATGTAATCTCATTGTAAGCGAAATGCTTTTAAATTTTTTTATGAGTCTACTGTTATACTTTTGCCTGAAAGTAATGTGATGCCTCCTGGGCAGCCGTTTATGTATACATGTGTATAACCTGAAAGATTGCAGTCGTCGGCTTCAACCCCCACGCATATAATGCGGAGGTGTTCGCAGAAACACGCGTTCACACTTAACCCAATGTCTTGGTCCTATTAAGGAGGTGATAGCGGAGCGAGCGAGGCAACCGGACTATAATGCTTTAACACTTTCACTTAGCCATAGGAGTTTGATAGTGGGGCTACTAAATATCCCCTGGTGGCTCCACACTCTCCCGATCCCGGGGTGCGTATATGCCTGGCCGGAAAGCGGCCCTTAGTTAAGGCGGAGGAATTCTAACATTCCCATGGGTCATCGAGTGGTTGACCAGTCTCACGCTAGATCATGACAGTCAGTTTTTAGCTTTCTCTACTGAGGTGCTCGTCCGGATGAACCAGGGCACAATCGCAGCAGTTCTCCTGGTGCTACCTTAGCCGGTAAGGGGGAACGTAAGGCACAAAAACACAGGAGCCGGGCAAACCCAACATTTGACCAAAGACAATGATTCGGAGCTGATGCATATAGGGCCAAACTCGCGATGCCGAACACTCCCTAAGGTATTCGGTCTTTGTGGTATAAACCGGGCCTGAAGAATGGCCTTTGTAAGAAGCCCCTTGTGTCCAGGTATGTGCATTGTTCTGGCGTGGCCACATGCCAAGACGTCAGCATCCTTCTCAACGGTGGATATGTATCAACAAGAGACAGTAAAAAAGGTTTACGCAGGGTCTTAATCTAAAAAGAATCCTTGGGTCGGGTCCCTGCTGCACGTCTGCGCCTGTGTCTCCGTTGTGCCGTATCCTGGACGGGTGTAGCACGATGATCATCTGTAAAAGAGAGGAATTTACGTAAAAAGGTTGTCGTGCAAAAGGATAGTTTTCTAAAGAAACCATGTATAATTCAAGATAAGAAGAAATCACCACTTGTCTGCGTGCGTAGAGCCCCTTGTACTTTTGAAAGATAGGGGTGTGACCATTTATTCAATATGGGTAGCGGCACCGGACTTGATTAGTTGTGTCTGAGGTCTTGACGACCTATTGGATGCTTTTGCTGGTCCGGGCGCCTTTAGTGTGCGGCTGCCAAGGCAGCCTCACTCTCTTCGGCGCGCAAAGATCGCTTGATACTTCCGTGCACTGAAATGATGCCATGTGGACCGGGCATCTTGAGTGTTAGGGAGGCGTAGTGTGGTATTGCATTAAAGCGAGCGAAAGCTTCGCGTCCGAGTAGTGCTTGATAGCCACTTTTAAACGGAGCGATGTGGAAAGTTAAATGCTCGCGACGGAAGTTATCGGGGGAGCCGAATATAACTTGTAGTAGGAGGGAGCCTGTACAACGAGCCCCTGGGCCGGGCGTTACTCCTTTAAAGGTAGTATTGCTATGGCGAATTTGTGTTGGGTCTAACCCCATCCCGCGGATTGTATCCTGATATATTAGGTTTAGGCTACTGCCGCCATCCATCAAGACTCGTGTGAAGTGGTATCCGCCAATTACTAGGTCTAATACCAGGGCAGCCCATCCTGCGTGCCGGATACTTGATGCGTAATCGCGATGGTCGAAGGTGATCGGTTGAGACGACCAGTGGCGGGACTTCGCGGTGACAGGCACTTGGGTATATTTTTCAGGGAGTGCCGCATTGTTTTTTCTCTTGATCACGTGTAACACGTTTACTGTTTTGACTTCGGGTGGAAATTTCTTTTGTTCCCCCTTGTCTTGCTTGGGAGGTTTGTCCTCGTCTTCACTTGGTGTATCCTCCCCCTTGTGTATGGTGTTAAGCTTGCTGGACTGCTTGAAGACCCAACATTCTCTGTGGGTATGATTAGCAGGTTTGCTAGGGGTGCTATGGATCTGACATACTTGGTCCAGAATTTTGTTGAGGCTGGACAGTTCATCCCTGGTGCCTTTGGAGGGCGGCTTTTGGTTTGGCCGAGGGACTTTGAATCCGGCATTTACTGTCATGGCCTTCGTGCCGTCTTCTTTATTCCGGCGTTTGTTATTGCTGTTGCGACGTGATTTCCCGTTTCCATCTCTAACTTCAAATGTACTGGGGTCGCTGGTGCTGCATCTGGCTAGCTAGCTATCCTCACCCGCGCAAAAGCGGGTCATGAGGATTGTTAGTGCGGCCATCATTCTCGGCTTCTTTTGGCCAAGGTGTCTAGTGAGCCATTCGTCGCGGACGCTGTGCTTGAAAGCCGCTAAGGCTTCGGCATCCGGACAGTCGACAATCTGGTTCTTTTTAGTATGAAACCTATTCCAAAGCTTTCGGGCTGACTCTCTGGGCTGTTGAGTTATGTGACTCAGGTCGTCCGCATCCGGAGGTCGGACATAAGTCCCTTGAAAGTTTGCCCGAAAGGCGTCTTCGATCTCTTCCCAACTTCCAATGGAGCTTTCGGGGAGGCCTTTGAGCCAGTGACGAGCTGGCCCTTTGAGTTTGAGAGGTAAGTACTTGATGGCATGGAGATCATCCCCTCGAGCCATATGTATATGAAGGATATAGTCCTCAACCCAGACCCTAGGGTCTGTTGTTCCATCGTATGCCTCTATGTTTACGGGCTTGAATCCCTCTGGAAATTCATGGTCCAGCACCTCATCGGTGAAACATAGGGGGTGTGCGGCACCCCTGTAGCTGGGTGTGTCGTGTTGTTCGGATGTTTGTTGTGTTGCATTGTATGCTGGGGCGCGCTTGCGTGGTCCATAGATGGATCTTGTTGCACTGTCCTTTGGGTGCGAGCCCTCGCATGGGTCGCGTGTTGTATTGTGAGCGGCGTTGAATGCCGTTCTGTGGTGGTAGAGGGATCGTCTATCCGACCAGGTGGCTGCTTTGATATTTGGTTGTGGGGGGTCTGAGGCCTCCTCATCGAATTCGGGTAGCAGCTTCCGCTTTGGGTAGCTCTTGGAGGGGCGATTGTCGCCGTACCTTGCTACAGTGTTGAGTATTTTGCTCCATATGAATTGGAGCATGTTTTGCGCGGCCTTGAGCCTTCGCTTCTGCTTTTTGAGGCTCCTTGCGGTGGCAATGAGCCTTTTACGGGCATTCTGCTGCTCCGAGTGCCTGTCCGGCGTTATGTCGTCCGGACCATTATCATTGATAGGATTTGTTTGTTCGGTTTGATTATCCAGATTGCCATTGTCTGGCAGCGGTTCGCCCTGCTCCAGCACTGGATCAGTGTTATCGCTATTTCTATCGAGGCAGGATTTGAGGCGGCGCTTGTGTCGCCGCTTTGATTGCTTTTCGAGGGAACAATCCTTCAGTGCGTCCTTCCGCTCCTCGCCGTCATCTTTGGGTGCGTCCACCATGTATACGTCATATGACGAGGTGGCGTTCCAGGGCTCGATAGGCGCTGATTCTTCATCGTCTCCTTCATCGGCGTCCATACCGTCAATGTCGTCGGAGTTGAAGTCGAGCATGTCGGTTAAATCGTCGATAGTGGCTACCAAGTGGGTGGTGGGTGGGCTTTGAATTTCTTCATCGTCTGAATCCCAACCTTGCTGACCGTAGTCCGGCCAGGGCTCTCCTGATAAAGAGAGAGACTTCAGTGACTTCAGGATATCGCCGAAAGGCGAGTGCTGAAAGACGTCCGCGGCCGTGAACTCCATGATCGGCGCCCAATCGGATTCGCTTGGCAGGGGCGCGGAGAGTTCGGAGTCCGGAGAAGAATCCGGCTCCATGGAGTCACGAGTCTTGCAGAGTATGGGGCTGGTGTTTGGCTCAACCGCCGTTGGGATCGCAGCCCCCGAGGTGGCGTCCAACCGCCCATCCTCGATCGACGCGGTTGGCTCCGAACTAGGGGTAGGAGCCAACGCGGGTGCAGCCTCCAGGGCACTGTTCGGCGGCAGAGCTAGGTCATGCTCGTCGTGACAGTACGGCGTGCTCGGCAGTGGCTCAAATCCGTCGAAGATCAAGTCCCCGCGGATGTCGGCCGTGTTGTTTAAGCTTTCGAATCTGACCTGACGGCCAGAGGCGTAGCTTTCGATCTGCTCTAGATGGCCAAGTGAATCGGCCCGCAGTGTGAAGCCGCCAAAGACGAAGATCTGTCCGGGGAGGAAGGTCTCACCCTGGACTGCATCGCCGTTGATGATTGTAGGAGCCATCGGGCCTGACGGCGACGGCACAGAGGAACTCTCAATGAAAGCACCAATGTCGGTGTCAAAACCGGCGGATCTCGGGTAGGGGTCCCGAACTGTGCGTCTAGTCCGGATGGTAACAGGAGACAGGGGACACGAAGTTTAACCCAGGTTCGGGCCCTCTCGATGGAGGTAAAACCCTATGTCCTGCTTGATTAATATTGATGATATGGGTATTACAAGAGTTGATCCACCACGAGATCAGAGAGGCTAAACCTTAGAAGCTAGCCTATTGTATGATTGTTTATGTGTATGTTGTCCTACGGACTAGAACCCTCCGGTTTATATAGACACCAGAGAGGGTTAGGGTTACATAAAGTCTGTTACAATGGTAGGAGATCTGAACATCCGTATCGCCAAGCTTGCCTTCCACGCCAAGGAAAGTCCCTTCCGGACACGGGACAGAGTCTTTAATCTTGTATCTTCATAGTCTAGGAATCTGGCTGAAGGTATAGTTCGGCTATCCGAACACCCCCTAACCCAGGACTCCCTCACCTATGATAACATCCAGTCCCTTATTTTCCAATACAATGAGGTTTGCCTGAAACTTTAGTCCCTCAATCTCAATAACCACATCCTTGGCAGTAACTCTGAGTGATTTGCTTAATCCCGGGGGACTTGATGGTCATGGATTTTTCCAAGGGAAGCATCGAAAAATCATGTTGTAAAGCAAATTTCTTTGAAATGAACGAGTGAGAAGCTCCAGAATCAAACAAAACCGTGGCAGGTATTGTGTTGACAGGGAACGTATCGAGTATGATATCCGGGGCATTCTGTGCTTCCTCCTTGGCCACATGGTTCAAGCGACCCTTCTTGTGATTGTTATCGGGGTTGAAGGTGTTACGCTTGGGTGTTGAATTATTTCCACTGTTGTTCGTCTTGGGGGCCGAGTTTCTTGGCTTTGGTCACTGTTTGGCATAGTGTCCTTCCTCTCCACAAGCGTAGCAAGTAACACCTTGGTGATATGTAAAATCCTTATCTCTTGCATGAAATTTTTTGTTTGGGCGTGGAACAATGGTTGTGGATTTGTTCGCTCCAATTTTCTGAAAATCAGTCTTGTTCCGATTGTTGCGAGCATGAGTAGTCTTGTCCCTTTTGCGCTTGTGAAAATCCTCCAAGCTGCGGCGCTCATTTTCTAATGTAATAGCTTTGTCCACAAGTGTTTTGAAATCTAGAAAGGTGTGTATGACCAGTTGGCATTTAAGTGCTGGTGCCAGACCGTCCAAATTTTTTTCCATCTTTTTATTTTTAGTCATATGCTCTTCGTTGGCATAACGAGATAATTGAGTAAACTGACTATTGTACTCAGTCATTGTCATGCTTCTCTGCTTGAGGTCATCAAACTCCCTTTTCTTGATCCTCATAATGCTTCTGGGAATGCGCGCCCCACGAAAACCTTCTTTAAATTCTTCCCAGGTGATGTTCTTTTCATTGGGGTGCATGTGTAGGAAATTTTCCCACCATGATGCAGCTGCTCCAGTGAGGTAGTGAGGTGCATAAAGTACCTTCTCACGGTCCGAACATCGTGCAATAATTAGCTTCCTTTCAATGTCTCGAAGCCAATCATCGGCCTCAAGAGGTCTATCAGTGTGAGAGAACGTTGGGGGACGTGTCTTTTGTAGTTTGGACAATTTGGAATGCTGCTGATATGGTTCACGGTGATTTCCCATATTGATAAAATGGTTCATCATTTCTTGATGCTGCTGCTGGCTTTGCCCATAAAGGCGGCATACTTGAGAAAATGCTGCTTCACTGCCTTGCTGACTTGACTGCCCCTGTGTGAAATTGTTACTTGTCTGGGTACCATGATTTTCTTCCGGCAGACTTGGCATGGAACGAGTCCAGGGATGAGGCATTTTCCACTCTGGGGTATTTTTGCAGAATTCATGAGAAAAAGTGGCAAAAATAAATAATTTTACAAAGGCGGAATTTAAAAAAATCCAAGATTTTTCAAAAAAATACTTGATTGCGCATGGAGAAGGACCGCTCAGTACATATCTTACATGCAAGCCGTAATTATACAATACATCACTCAAGATGTGCGTACACATTCCTGACATGTTATTTAGGCTAGTGCACTTCTCCGAGTTCCTACATGATGCGCACACAAACTACTTCTCACCAAACCTATATACAGATAAACATATCATACAAGCTGGCACATCGTACGACTGCTAGGCGCACTTAGTCGGAGATAGTAAAAACTTCCCTCGGCCTGACGAGGGTAAGACCCTGTGATGCTGGAGACTCAACCTCCTCCTCACTAATAGGCTCCAGGCGCGAAGTACTGGGTTGAGGAGCTGGTGCGGGCGCGGCAGGTGGTGCAGCACTGACTGGAGTAGGAGCAATGACTTGGTCAAACTCTTCAGTGGTAGGCAGGCGGCAATCGGTGGCTAAGATGGCAGGTGTATAGGATGCCGAGGACGGGACGTAAGTCAGTGGTGGTGCTATATGGAGGAGCTCCCTCCTGTTGGCGGAACAACCCTGAACTAAGTCCATACAAGCAGCCACAAGGTCGTCCACGAGGTTATCGAAAGCTGCCTCAAGAGCTTTGAGATACTCAACCAACATTTCAATAGCCTCATCTCTCTCCCCCCTAGCGCAAGCGAACGCATAGTGACAAGTGTATGGCACGTGGCAAGGGAGGTAGCGGTAGCGACGAGCCTTCATCGAAGGGAGGGCATCCCAGAGACGAGCTATCGCCTCACGGGCAGCCATATGCATGGCATGCCTCTCCATAGGCATGGCCCTTCCCACAAATCGGAAGCGGCGTGACTCAGAACGTCCTCCCTTGAATTGCACCGCGGCCTGGTGCATAGACACGCTGTCGCTGATCTTGTGCTGGTAGAGTGTGAACTCCGAACGAGCCGATGGCCTGATCTCGACCTTGGTGATGGAGACGAGAAGCTTGATAAACCCCTCAGGTACATTGGCGAACACCTGTGACTCATAGTCGCTGCCAGCCATCTACAAGGGTAGACAAAAATTTCGAATAGTCAAATCATAAATTTATGATGACTAACAAAAAATTGCTACATTTGCAAAATGTTAAAATAGCACTTATTACGCTAATAACCGATTAGCGATCGCACCTAGTGGCTTCCTACAGTCAGCCTGGCTCTGGTACCAAGGTTGTCAGGACCGGTTTTCCAATAAAACATTTATTGAAAAACCGACCATTATATCAGACCAGTATAGAAGAATCCTCCTTAATGGTAGACAAATCCTTGATACAGAAATCCAGAAGTACTAAATATTATACAAGGTTGAGCTGAGGCTGCTCAACAATTTATTACAAGCACACCGATATTATACATAAAGGCGGATATGACACAAAGGGTATGGTGGCATAACTACTGACTCGTAATAAAAGTGGTGGTGGATATGTCACAGTGAAGTGGGTGACATGACACCAAAATCTTACAGCTCATCAAGCGCCGGAGTGAGGCTCGATGATTTTATTAGGGTAGCGAAAGTGTATGTAATACAAGTGACCAACTTCAGGATCGCACGGGACTGACTGGGACTCCTCTAGGCGTCGGACTCGCTATCACACTCTTCATCCATAAGATCGCCTTCGTCAACATCTGGCCAAATCAACAAGCCAGGTGAGTACTTTGAATGTACTCGCAAGACAGTTTGGACATAAGATATAACGAATGCAAACATGATGCACATGAGCAAACTAGGAATACGCACTCAGATAATAAATTTGCACTGCATGTTAAATAAAAAGGAAGTCAGGAGGTAGTCCTCCCGAAATCCCAATAAAATAGTTGAAGACTGATCGGGTGTCTGAAGCGACGCCTCAAAAGGTAAAATAACTTAACATGTCATAGTCGGGCGCAGGGCGACACCACATAAAGGGCTTATATTGAAACGTAAATGACAGTACGTGCCACAGTCGGACGTCTAAGCGACATCTCGTAAGGGGCTTATAAAAAAAGTAAATAACAAGGATGCCACAGTCGGACGTCTGAGCGACATCACATAAAGGGCTTATATCTAAAGTAAATAACAAGAATGCCACAGTCGGACGTCTGAGCGACATCACATAAAGAGCTTATATCAAAAGTAAAGAACAAGAATGCCACAGTCGGACGTCTGAGCGACATAACATAAAGGGCTTATACCAAAAGTAAATAACAAGAATGCCACAGTCGGACATCTGAGCGACATCACATAAAGGGCTCATACCAAAAGTAAATAACAAGAATGTCACAGTCGGACGTCTGAGCGACATCACATAAAGGGCTTATATCTCATCATTCGAATTCAAGTAGCTCATGAAGGTAACATCATTCCACAGAATACTCGGTACATGATAATAAACTGGTTAGTCCATCCACAGGAATAACATTCAGCCGTGTTTACCACTCTCATTTTCATGCTTATTCTCCGGAGACTGTCACTGAGACTGACACTGAGACTGATACTGAGATTGACACTAATATGTTGATGAAAGTCCTTGACCATGGACATGGTTACTCGAATGGTTTTGACTCTGCAGAGTTTGTACTCTTTAACCACAGCCAACGGATTTTAGTAGTCACAAAGGACTAGTTCCATTTACGGTATTTCAGGAGAAACGCATCTAACCAGTACACGCCCATTCCACATTCCGCTGCTAGGAATCACCCTAGGCAACGTTCAAGAAAAACTCTAAGACGGGGAGGCTACAACCTCGAATAGCATGGGATCAAATTTATATCGCGCGCTCTAAGGGGTGCCCCCCTCTCGGTCCCAACCGGAAACACCCATGCCCCCTGATCGGATGATGGGCTTTAATCCAGGGCCATGGAACCCTCATCACGGCCCCTCTATTTGGTGTGAACAAGGAAAGAGGTTTGCAACTTACTAAACTGTATTCTTTGTAGAAAACATGTGGTAGCACGGAAGGGGACGAACGGGAACAAGACTTGATCCACGTTAATACTGGAGTTAAACAGTTGATATAAAACTGGCATGCTTCAACAATACCAGCTTGCAACCTATCATGCCACCACATGACCAGGTTATCTCACCATCATATGAACACATCAAATTTCGAAGCTCACTTGCAGCTTGCTTGCATGAAATATAACATTCACAAATGCTTATATAAACATGTCATGAGAAATCACTTAAGAAATCATGAAAAACACTCATCATATCAAGGGTTCAAACATGCTTGCCTGGTTCGGAGTAGTCGGAGTCTAGCTCGGCGAAGTTTGCGGCTCCGTCACCTCCTTCGGTATATACATTATAAAAGAAATCGGATACTAATGTAAATACCGTGCGTGCATAAAAAATTGTTCCAAATATTTTTCAAATAAATAAGATAAAAACTAGACAGAAAAATAAAGATGGCAGAAAAAGAATCAGCTCAAAGTCATCTTTTGTTTAAAAGTTATAAAGGTTTTAGTCCACGGACTAATCTGTGATGAAATAGAAACTTTCCAGGGGCTAGTTGAAGAAACAGAAAACGTTTCGGTTAGAAATACGCCAACCCAAAGGGAAAACATACTTTTCCTGAAGGCGCTTTCAGAAAATGTTTCGAATAAAAGAGGAGAGGCTGACGAGGGGGTCCTGCATGTCAAGTTTAAAAATCCCACCGTCGACCGAAGCGAATGATTATCATTGGTGACGATCGACGGTGATCCAGAGGACAGCAAGGGTATAGTTGCACTCATGGGACAGTTCTGCGTCGGTGGGTGGTGGAGTTGGTCGTCGGCGAGCACCACGTCGACGGCGGCTTCCACTCCGGCGGACGGCGGTTCGGTCGAGGATGGATCCCTCCGAAGAGAGCTGAAAATGCCAAATTGAAGCGCGGGTTACGGGAGTGGGTGCACTAGCAGGCTACGAGCACAGTTTGGGGAGCGGGGGTGCACTCACTAGGGAGAATCTTGCCGGAGCCCGAAGCGGATCGGGGCGGCCGTAGTCGTGAAAGAAGGCCTCCTTGAGGTCCTCCTAGCGGCTGGGCACGGTTCTGGTGAGGTGGAGGAGTGGTGCTGGGTCGAAGGTGAGCTCGGGAACTCCATTTATAGCCGGCCCGAGGCGGTTGCCGAGAACGGGATTTCTCTGGCGAGTAATTACGGCGGGGTGGTGGTCCCACTGACGGCTTAGGTGACTGGGCAGCTGCGGATTGGTTCACTGGTTCCATTCAACGGCTAATCTTGGTACAACTTGGGCGATACTCCAAGCCTTCGACAGAACGGCCTCACGGGCTCATCGGCGGCAGAGAGCGTGCTCTACGCCTCTCAGGCCACGGCGACAGTTCTGCAGTGCGCCCGGAGAAGAGGACGGCCACGTGGAGGCTCCTGGTGGTGTGGGCGGTGCTGGACGGCGCCGTTCTGCAGCGCTGTCCGCTATTGGTCGCCACGGGCGGTTCTGCCACCGCGGGAGGCGCCGGAGATGACGTGACATGTCGCCACCTACGCTCACGACCGGCCAAACAATCGTGCGGTTTACTGGATAAGGAGGGGGAACAGGGAGCAAGAGGCCAGGGCGAGCACTGGCGAGATTGACGCCAAGCTCTGAAGAAAATGATACTGACGACTAAAGCTTAACATTGAAACTCTGAATTTGAACAGGAACAGTGCACACCAGCTGTTCGACGAAATGTTTGGCGCATGTGGAAAATTTTTCTTGAGCTGAAACTTGGTGAGGTGATCTCTTGGTGCATCTAGAGACTGCCTGAATTATCTCAGAATTTTTGGAAAAGAAAAAGGATGAAATTCACCAAAAATGCCAAATCTGGTCCAAACATGCAGCAAGCAAATTTTGAAAAATTTGAACAGTGGACCAGCAGATCTTGATGGATCTAGATTGAGGGTACTAAGGAGTAGCTAGGGTAAGTTACTTGGGCTTAGAAACTTAAGGAATCTGGTACCTCCTTTGTAAATCCCAAGAGTCCAAAATAAATTATAGAAAAAGGTTTGAGGATAAAATAAATAGAAATAAAATCTAAAAGAGGTTGAAACCTGCTGGAGTTGGATGCTTGGCTTGACCCAAAGTAGGGAGGTGGGTTTTGGAAGAAAGTTTTCAACATAGGTCATGGCAAGAGAGAAATTTTTGAATGGGGAAGAATAAATCCATAATTTATAGGAATTCTTTTTAATAAAAAGGAATTGTAAAAAACCTTCCAAAAATTATTTGTGTTGAGCCAACACAAGATGAAAAATCTTCAAGACCAAAAATCAAGATTGGGAAGAACTCATGAAATATTTGTCATAAAAAGATTTGAGAATATGAG
This sequence comes from Triticum aestivum, assembly GCF_018294505.1. Classification (NCBI taxonomy): domain Eukaryota; kingdom Viridiplantae; phylum Streptophyta; class Magnoliopsida; order Poales; family Poaceae; genus Triticum; species Triticum aestivum. Next base: position 51,955,225 of record NC_057806.1, on the reverse strand, counting down.
CCCCTTTTTTTGAAAAAATCAGGTGACCTCCTTTAAATCAAATAAAGGAGTTGATAAAAATCAAAACCAAAATTTTGGAGTGTTACAGAGCACCGCCGTCTCGAGGCGGAACTTGGGCAGGAGCACTTTTGCCCTCCGGTGGAGCGATTCCGCCAGGGGAACTTCCCTCCAGGAGAGGGAAATAATCGTCATCATCATCACCAACAACTCTCCCATCTTGGGGAGGGCAATATCCACGAACATCTTCAAAAACACCATCTCATCTCAAACCCTAGTTCATCTCTTGTGTTCAATCTTGTTACCGGAACTATAGGTTGGTGCTTGTGGGTGACTAGTAGTGTTGATTACATCTTGTAGTTGATTACTATATAATTTATTTGGTGGAAAATTATATGTTCAGGTCCAATATGCTATTTAATACCGCTCTGATCTTGAGCATGATTATCATTTGTGATTAGTTACTTTTGTTCTTGAGGTCACATGAGAAATCATGTTGCAAGTAATCATGTGAACTTGATATGTGTTTGATATTTTTATAGTGTGTATGTTGTGATTCCCTTAGTGGTGTCATGTGAACGTCGACTACATGACACTTCACCGTATTTGGCCTAAGGTAATGCATTGTGGAGTAGCAATTAGATGATGGGTTGCAAGAGTGACAGAAGCTTAAACCCCAGTTTATGCGCTATTCCGTAATGAACCGATTGGATCCAAAAGTTTAATCTATGGTTAAAATTTATTCTTAATACTTTTCTCGTAGTTGTGTATGCTTGAGGGAGGGTTAATCATAAGTAGGAGGTTTGTTCAAGTAAGAACAGCACCTAAGCACTGGTCCATCCACATATCAAATTATGAAAGTACCGAACACGAATCGAACCAACATCGTGAAAGTGACTAGATGAAAATCTCGTGTACCCTCAAGAACGCTTTGCTTATCATAAGAGACCGTTTTGGCATGTCCTTTGCCTCAAAAGTATTGGGCTACCTTGCTGCACTTTTACTACTATTATCATTACTTTCTTGTTACAAATTACCTTGCTATCAAACTACTCTGCCACTTACAATTTCAGCACTTGCAGACATTACCTTTGAAAACCACTTGTCATTTCCTTCTGCTCTTCATTGAGTTCGACACTCTTACTTATCGGAAAGAGCTACAATTGTCCCCTAGACTTGTGGGTCATCAAGGCTATTTTCTAGCGCCGTTTCTGGGGAGTGAAGCGCCTTTGGTAAGTGGAATTTGGTAAGGAAACATTTATATAGTGTGCTGAAATTTATTGTCACTTGTTACTATGGAAAACAATCCTTTGAGGGGTTTGTTCGGGGTATCTTCACCTCGGCCGGTACCACAATTAGCTACCCCTCAACGTACTGCACCTACTGAAAATATTGAATATGAAATTCCTTCGGGTATGATAGAACAACTGCTAGCAAATCCTTATGCAGGAGATGGAACCGAACATCCTGATATGCACTTTATATATGTAGAACAAATTTGTGGATTGTTCAAGCTTGCAGGTTTACCCAAAGATGAAGTTATGTAGAAGGTTTTCCCTTTATCTTTGAAGGAAAAAGCATTGGCATGGTATAGGCTATGTGATGATATTGGATCTTGGAATTGAAATTGATTGAAATTGGAGTTCCACCAAAAAATTTATCATATGCATCTAGTTCATCGTGATCGGAATTATATATATAATTTTTGGCCTTGTGAAGGAGAAAGTATTGCTCTAGCTTAGGGGAGGCTTAAGTCAATGTTATATTCATGCCCAAATCATGAGCTCTCAAGAGAAATTATTATCCAGAACTTTTATGCTCCACTTTCTTGTAATGATCAAACCATGCTTGATACTTCTTGTGCTGGTTCTTTTGTGAAGAAGACTATTGAATTCCGGTGGGATCTTTTTGAAAGAAATTAATGCAACTTTGAAGATTGGGAACTCGACAAAGGTAAAGAGTCAGATATCAAACTTAAGCATGATTGTGTTAAATCTTTTATGGATACCGTTGCTTTTTGAAAGTTTAGCATTAAATATGGACTTGACTCTGAGATAGTTGCCTCCTTTTGTGAATTGTTTGCTACTCATGTTTACCTCCCTAAGGAGAAGTGGTTTAAATATCACCCACCTATTAAAGAAGAAATCAAAGAACCGGTACCAGTTAAAGAAGAAACTATACTTTACAATGTGGATCGAGTTGTTCCTTCTGCTTATATTGAGAAACCACCGTTCCCTGTTAGGATAAAGGAACATGCTAAAGTTTCAACTGTGGTCAACAAAAGCTATATTAGAACACCTAAACCTGATGAACAAATTCAAGTAGAACCTAGTATTTCTATGGTTAAAGATCTCTTGTAAGAAGATATGGATGGGCATGTTATTTACTTTTGTGAAGAAGCTGCTAGGATTGCCAAACCTGATAAAAAGGATAAACATAGACCTGTTGTTGGCATGCCCGTCATCTCAGTTAAAATAGGAGATCATTTTTATCATGGTTTATGTGACATAGGTGCTAGTGTGAGTGCTATTCCTTACACCTTATATCAAGAAGTTATGGAAGACATAGTACCCATAGAGATAGAAGACATATATGTTACTATTAAACTTGCTAATAGAGACACTATATCACCAATTGGGATTGTTAGAGATGTTGAAGTATTGTGTGGGAAAATAAAATACCCTACTGATTTTCTAGTTCTTGGTTCCCCACAAGATGACTGTTGTCCCATTATCTTTGGAAGACCTTTCTTGAACACCGTTAATGCTAAAATAGACTATGAGAAACAAATTGTCGGTGTTAGTTTTGGTGATGAGCTCATGAGTTTAATTTTTCCAATTTTAGTAGAAAGCTTCATGAAAAAGAATTGCCTAGTAAGGATGAATTAATTGGTCTTGCTTCTATTGTTGTACCACCTACTGATCCTTTAGAACAATATTTGCTAGACTAAGAAAATGATTTACATATGCATGAAAGAAATGAAATAGATAAGATTTTCTTTGAACAACATCCTCTACTTAAAAATAATTTGCCTATTGAAACTCTACCATGTTCTTCTCCACCTAAACGTGATCCTGTGTTTGAATTAAAACAATTGCCAAACCCTTTGAAATATGCTTATCTTGATGAAAAGAAGATATATCCTGTTATTATCAATGCTAACCTTTCAAAACATGAAGAAGAAAGATTATTGAAAGTTCTAAGGAAGCACCGAGCTGCTATTGGATATACTCTTGATGATTTAAAGGGTGTTAGTCCCACTCTATGTCAGCACAAAATTAATATGGAACCTGATGCTAAACCTGTTGTTGATCACCAATGTCGATTAAACCCGAAGATGAAAGAAGTGGTAAGAATGGAAATATTAAAACTTCTGGAAGCAGGCATAATCTATCCTATAGCTGATAATAGATGGGTAAGTCATGTTCATTGTGTCCCTAAGAAAGGAGGTATAACTGTTGTTCCTAATGATAAGAATGAACTTATTCAACAAAGAATTGTTATAGGTTATAGAATGGTAATTGATTTTAGAAAATTAAACAAAGCAACTAGAAAAGATCATTACCCTCTGCCTTTTATCGATCAAATGATTGAAAGATTATCTAAGCACACACACTTTTGCTTCCTTGATGGATATTCTGGTTTTTCACAAATACCTGTTTCTCAACCTGATCAAGAAAAGACCACTTTTACTTGTCCCTTTGGAGCTTATGCTTATAGATGTATGCCTTTCGGTTTATGTAATGCAGCTACTACCTTTCAAAGATGTATGACTGCTATATTCTCTGACTTTTGTGAAAAGATTGTTAAGGTTTTCATGGATGACTTCTCTGTTTATGGGAAGTCTTTTGATGATTGTTTAAGCAATCTTGATCGAGTTCTGTAGAGATGTGAACAAACAAATCTTGTCTTGAATTGGGAGAAGTGCCACTTTATGGTTAATGAAGGCATTGTCTTGGGTCATAAAATTTCTAAAAGAGGTATTGAAGTGGACAAAGCTAAGGTTGATGCAATTGAGAAAATGCAATGTGCTAAAGATATAAAGGTATTCGTAGTTTCATAGGTCATGTTGGTTTCAATAGGAGATTTATTAATGACTTTTCTAAAATTTCTAGGCCTCTTACAAATCTTTTGCAAAAGGACATTCATTTTGTTTTTCATGATGATTGTTTAGAAGCCTTTGAAACCATCAAGAAAGCCTTAATTTCTGCACCTATTGTTCAACAACCTGATTGGAACTTGCCTTTTGAAATTATGTGTGATGCTAGTGATTTTGCTATTGGTGCTGTTCTAAGACAATGAGTTGATAAGAAATTGAATGTTATCCATTATGCTAGTAAAATTCTAGACAATTCTCAAAGAAATTATGCTACTACTGAAAAGGAATTCTTAGCACTTGTGTTTGCTTATGATAAATTTAGACCTTATATTGTTGATTCCAAAGTAACTGTTCACACAGACCACGCTACTATTAAATATCTTATGGAAAAGAAAGATGCTAAACCTAGGCTTATTCGATGGGTTCTCTTGTTACAAGAATTTGATTTACATATCATTGATAGAAAAGGAGCTGAGAACCCAGTAGCTGATAATTTATCTAGGCTTGAAAATGTGCCTGATGATCCACTACACATTGATGATAGTTTTCCTGATGAGCAGTTAGATGCACTAAATGTTGCTCACAGTACTCCTTGATATGCTGATTATGCTAATTACATTGTTGCTAAATATTTACCACCTAGCTTTACATACCAACAAAAGGAAAAATTCTCCTATGATTTAAGACATTACTTTTGGGACGACCCACTTCTTTATAAAGAAGGAGTAGATGGTATTATTAGACCTTGTGTACCTGAGCATGAACAGGGACAAATTATACGGAAATTTCACTTTGAAGCTTATGGAGGACATCATGCTGGAGATAGAACTGCTCACAAGGTATTGCAATCTGGATTTTATTGGCCTACTCTCTTCAAGGATGCCCGTAAGTTCGTCTTATCTTGTGATGAATGTCAAAGAATAGGTAATATCGGTAAGCGATAAGAAATGCCTTTGAATTATTCACTTGTTGTTGAACCATTTGATGTTTCGGGATCTGATTACATGGGACTTTTCCTTCCTATAATGGGTATACACATATTTTGGTTGCTGTTGATTATGTTACTATATGGGTAGAAGCTATTCCATCCAGTAGTGTTGATCACAACACCTCTATTAAAATGCTTAAGGAAGTTCTTTTCCCAAGGTTTGGAGTCCCTAGATATTTAATGACTGATGGTGGTTCACACTTTATTCATGGTGCTTTTCGTAAAATGCTTGCCAAGTATGATGTTAAGCATAGAATTGCATCACCGTATCATCCTCAGTCTAGTGGTCAAGTTGAACTTAGCAATAGAGAAATAAAATTAATTTTGCAAAAGACTGTCAATAGGTCCAGGAAGAATTGGTCTAAGAAATTAGATGATGCACTTTGGGCTTATAGAACAGCATATAAAAATCCTATGGGCACGTCTCCATATAAAATGGTTTATGGAAAAGTTGTCATTTGCCTCTTGAGTTAGAACATAAAGCATATTGGGCCATCAAAGAGCTCAATTGTGATTTCAAGCTTGCTGGTGAAAAGAGGTTATTTGATATTAGCTCATTAGATTAATGGAGAACCCAAGCTTATAAAAATGCAAAATTATTCAAAGAAAAAGTTAAAAGATGGCATGACAAAAGAATCCAAAAGCGTGAGTTTAAAGACGGAGAATATGTTCTTTTGTACAACTCTCGTTTCAGATTCTTTGTAGGAAAACTCCTCTCAAAATGGGAAGGTCCCTATGTTATCGACGAGGTTTATCGGTCTGGAGCCATCAAAATAAATAATTCCAAAGGTACTAACCCGAAGGTTGTCAATGGGCAATGAATAAAGCATTATATCTCAGGTACGCCCAATAATGTTGAAAGTAATATTATCCAAACGTTGACACCAGAAGAACACATAAAAGAGTCCTTCCAGAACACTCCAGAATCGTGAAAATACGGAGGTACGTGATACGGTAAGTAAACGGACTCCGAAAAATCCGCAAAAATATTTTTTGTTAGTTTTGGAATATTTAGAAAATTAGGAAAATAAGAAACTACCGGGAAGCGTACCCTAGTGGGCACAAGACACTAGGGTGCACCAGGCTTGCCTGGCGCGCCCAGGTTGGTTGTGCCCACCTGGGACACCTTCCGGACTCCATTTTTCTTCCGTGTGTTTTCTTCTCAAGGTAAAAAATCTATATATACTTCCCGAACTTGTTGATCATTACATCGCGGAGAAATCCCATGTTTTCTTTTCCTTGTTGTTTTCTGTCAGATCCCATCTACCATGGCTGCTTCAAGCTCCTCAAAGGACAAGTTCTTCAAGAACATCATCAACCCATATCTGCGGGAGGTTGTGCATCACCCTCAGATCATCCAGATGCATGAGGGGGTGCTTCACCTCTGCGATGTGCCATGTCCCAAGGGGACGGGAACCGTGGAGGCCAGGCTTGAAGCTATGGAGCAGGACGTCTTCCGGTGCAAGGGGATGGTGGAGTGTGGACTCAATGCCAATCACCACATGATCACGGACCTCTCCCGTGATCTCCATGTGGATAGAAAGCCCAGGAAGGACATCCTCTTCACCCTCAACGAGCAAATCAAGTTCCTCCAAAGCTAGATCTATGATCTCCAAAACCAAGTATTTGAATATGAGGCAAGGATTAAAGGTATGAGTTTAACTGCTAGTTGCAGGACACGTGAGACTCACTCCTCCTCTAATGATGGTGGACCACTGGCATGGAAATCTGAGGACAAGATCTCTTCATCACCACCTTCTTCTACATCACCAAAGGAGAACTGAGTATTGGGTATGGGCACTCCCCATGGCTTCTGCCAAGCTTGGGGGAGGTGCCTCGGTATCGTATCATCCCACTATATTTTTGCCTTTACTTATTTTAATTCGATCTTTTTCTTTAGATTAATAAATGTTAGTTTGATCATTTCCTTTTGAGAGTTTGCTTAGTGATCTATCCTTGTAATCGTATGTGAGATATAAAATAAAGTTTAGTTTGAGTTTTTGCTTTCCTTACTTTCATGTTGCAAATAAAAGTAAAAGAGAAAGGAAATAAATGAAATAAAGGGAATAAATCAAAAAGATCATATACTAATCTTATGGTAGGTGATGACACCACATATGGAAAAGTATAAGTAGAAAATTTTATTTGAGATTGACAAACATAGCATTAGTCAATGATGCAACTCATGAAAGAATTAATAAGGGAAGAGAAGGTTCACATATAAATACACTATCATAGAAATCTTTTGTGATTGTGAGCCCTCATCAAAATATTATATGCCAAAATTCTTGACGTTGGACAAGGAAGACAACTTAATGGTTTATGCTTGTTTATATTCCCATAGAAGTCATATTGTCATAGATCCTTTAACATGTGGTGCTTTCCCCTATCTTTGCTAGCCAAAAATTCCGCACTAAGTAGAGATACTACTTGTGCAGCCAAAAACCCTTAAACCCAAATATCATTTTCAAGTGTCCACCATACCCAACTAGGGATTGAGCATGATCCCTCAAGTAAGTTTTCATCGGTGCAAAAAGGCAATAAAATTGCTTCTAAAAGTGTGAGATCATTTAGTGTAAGAGAAAATTGAGTGTTGCATGAACTTTTGATGGTGAAGAATAAAAGCGGCAGACTGCATAATAAAGGTCGCTATCACAAGGGGCAATGCAAAGTGATGTTCTTTTGCACTAAGAGGTTGAGCATACAAACAATTAAGCACATGGCAACCTCTGTTTCCCTCTGCGAAGGGACTATCTTTTACTTTTATGTATTTACTTTGATGCAAAGAGTCAAAGTTTTTCCCTCTTTTCCTTTTTATTTTTCTCCTTTGGCAAGCATCATGTGGTGAGGAAAGATCTAGGCACATATGTCCAGTTGAATATAGATAGCATGAGTTATTATTGTTGACATCACCCTTGAGGTGAATACGTTGGGAGGCGAAACTATAAGCCCCTATCTTTCAATGTGTCTGGTTGAAATGTTTTGCTCATGTGTACGCGGTTAGTGTTAGCAATCATAGAAGATTATATGATGGTTGAGTATGTGGACTTTCCTAAAGGCTCCGATACGTGACCCTTCCTGAAAAGATGATGAATTGTAGTTGCAAAATTGACTGAGAACATAGTTTGTTGGTTTCTAATAGAGTTTTTGCTTTATACTTCAATTGTGTGATGAATTGTTACTTATTTATGAGAAGTATATGATAAAAGTTCTATGATAATTTTTTTATGTTCAAGTTTTTTGCTGTTATAACAATCTACATGATGCTTCTATGTCCGTATTTTGTTTTTATCGGCACCTCTCTCTCTCTAAGCATGTGGACATGTTTTTCGATTTCGGTTTTCGCTTGAGGACAAGCGAGGTCTAAGCTTGGGGGAGTTGATACGTCCATTTTGCATCATGTTTTCTTACTGTTATTTAAGATGTTTTTATCCATAATAATGCTTTTTGGAGTAATTCTAATGCTTGTTCTCTCATAATACGCAAGGTCTCCACAAAGAAGGAGAATTCCGGCAGCTGGAAATCTGGATCTGGAAAAGCTAGGTGAGCCACCTATTATGCACAACTCCAAACAATCTGAAACTTCACAGAGATTTTTCTGGATTATTTGACGAATATTGGAGCAAATAACTACCAGAGGGGTCCACCAGGTGGACACAACCCACCTGGGCGCGCCAGGGAGCCCATGCGCACCCTGGTGGGTTGTGCTCACCCAGGTCCACCTCCGGTGCCCATCTTCTGGTATATAGGTCATGTTGACAAATAAAAAATAAGGAGAGGAATTTTGGGACGGAGCGTCGCCGTCTCGAGGCGGAACTTGAGCAGGAGCACTTTTGCCCTCTAGCGGAGCGATTCCGCTGGGGGAACTTCCCTCCCGGAGGTGGAAATCATCGTCATCATCATGACCAACAACTCTGCCATCTTGGGGAGGCTCCATCAACTTCTTCAACAACACCATCTCCTCTCAAACTGTAGTTCCTCTCTTGTGATCAATCTTGTTATCGGAACTATAGATTGGTTCTTGTGGGTGACTAGTAGTGTTGATTACATCTTGTAGTTGATTACTATATGATTTATTTGGTGGAAGATTATATGTTCAGATCCAGTATGCTATTTAATACCCCTCTGATCTTGACTATGATTATCATTTGTGAGTAGTTGCTTTTGTTCTTGAGGTCACGGGAGAAATCATGTTGCAAGTAATCATGTGAACTTGATATGTGTTTGGTATTTTGATAGTATGTATGTTGTGATTCCCTTAGTGTTGTCATGTGAACATCGACTACATGACACTTCGCAATATTTAGGCCTAAGGGAATGCTTTGTGGAGTAGCAATTAGATGATGGGTTGCGAGAGTGACAGAAGCTTAAACCCCAATTTATGCGCTATTCCCTAAGGGACCGATTGGATCCAAAAGTTTAATGCTATGGTTAGAATTTATTCTTAATACTTTTCTCATAGTTGCGGATGCTTGTGGGAGGGTTAATAATAAGTAGGAGGTTTGTTCAAGTAATAACAACACCTAAGCACCGGTCCACCCAGATATCAAATTATCAAAGTACCGAACATGAATCGAACCAACATGGTGAAAGTGACTAGATGAAAATCCCGTGTACCCTCAAGAACACTTTGCTTATCATAAGAGACCGTTTTGGTCTGTCCTTTGCCTCAAAAGGATTGGGCTACCTTGCTGCACTTTTACTACTATTATTGTTACTTGGTCGTTAACAATTACCTTGCTATCAAACTACTCTGCTACTTCCAATTTCATCACTTGCAGACATTACCTTGCTGAAAACCACTTGTCATTTCCTTCTTCTCCTCATTGGGTTTGACACTCTTACTTTTTTAAAAGAGCTACAATTGATCCCCTATACTTGTGGGTCATCACTTAGGAGGAAAGGGCATAGGTTTCTGAACCCATGGTTCTCTTTCTTTACCGTGTTTCCTAGCAACAAAGTTTCTCTTGTCATAACGTTGATTCTTTGATTGTGGGTTATCAAGATCAACATTTGGTTCATTCTCTATATCATTATTATTACAAGGTTGATGTAACGACCCGACCTCAGATGGTCAAGTCAATGTGCTTCAGTGTCCTCCCTGGATCGGTAATGCTGACACACACAGTACTCGAAGGATTTATAACAGAGTAGCAATCACACACTTATTACGTCAAATGTCTCAAAACAGAGAACTTATTACAAAAATATGGCTTAAGGCCATCTACTACGATAATAGCGGAAGGCTTGGAAGATAAAGTGAGTCCATCAACTCCAATGACATAGCTGAGCTGCACGGCAATGACCTAGCGAGCCTTACTCCTCGTTTGAAAAGTCTGCAACATAATACGTTGCAGCACGAAACGGGTCAGCACATGGAATATGTTGGCAAAGTAACACAGTAGAGCAAGAACAGAATAATGCTATCACTACATGCATATTTGGCTGGTGGAAAGCTCTATGGTTACAGTTTTGCGAAAAGCCAATTTTTCCCTACAACAGTGGAATAGATTTTAATTTTACTATCATGGTAGTTGAAACATCATTGAGAAGGTTCCTCCAACTCAATCCCAATTAAGGTGATTAACAACCCAACAATATTAGTTAAACATGATGAGATACTTTTGATAACCCAATTACTAGATACTCAAGAATTGTCCATAACCGGGGACACGACTAACCATGATTAGATTGTACACTCTGCAGAGGTTTGCGCACTTTTCCCCACAAGACTCGATCTCCTCCGTTGGATTTCTCGCACTACATAGTATTTGAGAAACGGATGATCGAGACACAGTCTTTCAGAAACATTAACTCTCTACTCCAGACAGACCATACCAAACCTACATCCCACTACCTGCTGATCTGCCTCTTCAAGAGCTTCATGTAACTTACTCAACTATGCTAGAGCCCATAATAGCTTGTGGCTGCACACGGAAGTTTCTAGCATGAATCATCTCAGTTCCCTTTGAGCTTGGGTGGCGGTCCATAGGAAGATCACACGGGTACTCCGGGATTTCCAAAAAAATACAGGCAACACTGGGTACTCCAGGTGCCTCAATCCACCCAGTTGTTTGATTAAGTTGCCACCTTAAGTTGAACCATTAATTAACAAGCTCACATTTGTCATGTGTTTCACTCAAACCCAAACCACGTCTACGAGCATAGCATAGCATAGTATATATAAGCAACGCGTAGAGTAACTCCCAAGGGTTTGAATGTAACAGGGTAATAGGTTCTACCTCATCAACTACTTCCCAACCCACAAGTTAATAACATCCTAATCATGCAATGTTTGAGGATTGAGACTAATGCATAAAAACTGGGTGATAAAAGGGAAATGATCAAAGTGTTACTTGCCTTGCTGACGATCTACGAAACCTAGGGACTCGTAGTAGAACGCTTCGCACTCTGGGTGTTCTATCGCAAGCAAACAATAGCATACATATGTAACAAGCAATGATGCACAAGCGAAACTCAAAAAAAGGAGGTTGACCAGAAAGTTCAATTTAAGAACTCCGGTTCGCAAAAAGAATCAAATCAAACGGAGCAACGAAACTCAAACGGCGAAAGAAAGAAGCTTCGTTTACTAATCTGAAACTAGGTCAAATTTTACAGTAGAGAAAACTTGTTTGAGTTGGTTAAGCGGAAAGAGGGTTTCGAGACGAAACTCTAGGCGCTTGAATCGCCTGATTCCGACTAAGGAGCGAAAAGATAAACAAAAACTAAGATCGGATCAGAAATCACGATCAGACAAAATCGCGGAATAAATCTGATAAAAGAAAACTGATGAACACACTAACGAACGAGCGTTCGTTGGCTGTTTCTAACAGGCGAAGAACCATTCATTAAAACGAACGTTCTGACGAACGTCCGCCAAATAGAAGAACCGAGAAAAACCGGTGAATCCAAAAAAACGGATCTAGGGTTTCTAAAAAGACGGTCGGTCTTTATAAAAAAATCAGCGGCGGGGCGCGGCGGCTACCTTTGGCGAGAGGTCCGGCG